>NW_024610101.1:0-124999 GCF_016920785.2 Ixodes scapularis | reverse complement strand
TAATTTCCAAAATCAGGTTCGTGTTTGTCTTTCTTTAGCCAGTCTTTAAAGGTGCCCTGAGGAGGTTTTTGAGATCGCCTAATTATGGTCATAATTCATCTCTGCGGGCTCTAAGCCTCCTAAAAATCCATAAATGATGACCACACTCTAAAAAAAGTCTGTGCGTATATTTTCACGCACAACACTCGGAGAACCAATCAGCGCAACTTGCGGAGGCAGCTCAGCGAATGACGATGCCCAAACATCTGCTTAGACCAAAAAACGCAGACTGAGTTGTGACATTAAGCAATGCAAAACGTCACCCTTGCATTGCGTAATGTCACAACTCTGCGTTTTTTGGTCTAAGCAGATGTTTCGGCATCGTCATTCGCTGAGCTGCCTCCGTAAGTTGCACTGATTGGTTCTCAGAGTGTTGTGCGTGGAAGTAAACGCACAGGCTTTTTTTTAGAGTGCATGCGCGGTCGATTTCCGTATAAAAAAAACAATAAAACATCAAATTATCTCCGGTGATGGGAGGAGCATTGTGCCGGCAGCCAGAACGGCGTGTGACCAATGAAAACGCGACATTTTGAAGAGATTGCACGAGCTGTTATTACAAAATGCGTAGGCTTTTTGTAGATGATAGAAGCAAGTAAAAGAGTAGTCGAAACATGTAAATTTTTCACCGAGAGGAAACGTAATACTGAAATATTACTCTCAAAAACAACAAACGATTTTTTTTTTCTTTTTCGCGGGAGTGAAGTTTGATTATCAGCTCTCGAGCGCTTGAGAGCTGGGAGTGCAGTGGTAACTTTAGCGGCTCACTTTTCCATGCGTTCTAATTCTTCTTAAAATTCCCCGATATCCGTCTTCGAAGACGCTCAGCAAGTTTCTAATTGGAACCATATGTTTATATTTGCGAATTAAAATAATAATCAACAAATTCTGGTTAATTATCTAACTTATCGTGAGAATTATCCCCCTATGTCCTCCTTGATTAAAATTAAAGAGAAACAAAGAGGACTCTGAAGGCTAAAATTAACGCCTTGGAATGTTTATATTGTATACATGTAAATAATTCATTATTATAGTAGTTTTGAACGTGGTGTAAATGTAGTATGATTGATACTTTCTGCACTTACTGAGCCAGATGAAAACTAGATATAAATCGATGTGTAGACAATGCTGTGCCTGAAATGCATAGACCGACAATTGATCCTATATACGTCCATACGAATTGAAGCACTGATAGTTGCTTACCTTTTTTATGCCCCAGACACACTCACGGCACAGTTATGTTAATTCGAAGGTACCCAAACACATCACACGACAGCATAACTATAGGGACCCTAGAGGATTGCAAGCATGGCGCCTCACTGGTGAGTGATGCATGCAAGCATGTGCAGCGTGTGCGTGAGCATAGCGTTGACAAGCTTGTAAACGTACGCACTTGCCAGCACGAGCAGAGACATGGCGGTAGCCAGATGTTCTGCTTGCAATCTTCTATTCGTGGTGAGGAGCTCGCATGGGGTTCTTCTATTTTCCTAACAATGGGTAGTGCACCCGTGGGGTTATGTTTTAATTTTCATAGTGCGTAGAAGTTTGGCATTGCACGTGGTTGCACAAGCAGTGGA
This sequence comes from Ixodes scapularis, assembly GCF_016920785.2. Taxonomy (NCBI): domain Eukaryota; kingdom Metazoa; phylum Arthropoda; class Arachnida; order Ixodida; family Ixodidae; genus Ixodes; species Ixodes scapularis. The sequence continues at coordinate 123,386 of NW_024610101.1, read as the reverse complement.
AGTTGAAGCATCCTCGCTCTGGGTTGTGAAAAACTTCCACCAGGCGGCGATCCCCAAACTTCTCGCCGCGAATATAAATGCTCACGATTAGTCATCCGAATTTGTTTAGAAGTTCCGGTGTGCTCTGTTTGATTTCAATATCCCCATGTGATAGATGGTAAGTAGAATACAATACAACACAACAGAAAAACCATCTTTATTTACCTTCTTTGAAAATGATACAATATAAAGCCTACATAAACCATTAATGGCGTGTGCGTGGGACGCGACAGGAGCCTCTGCATTTTAATACACAGATCACGAAATACAACAAAGCATACCAATATAAGTATACATTACTAACGTTTGACCTTCTTTTACAGCTTATAATAATTCCTCTTACTTGATTAGTACATATGTAAAACCGTCCGATAATATTGAATCAGTATTTACAAGTCGTGAAGAAAAATATAATTCGTGACTTAGAAGGTAATTTTAATATTGAAGAGAAAAGATAACCGTTTATATTAGGCGTTTTTGGGGATACTCCATTATTTATTCCTGTTTTATTTGATGAGTTTTTCCCTGTTCAATAATCCATCTTTTTGCTAGTTTTCTTTTTTATAGGGGATTTATTTTATAATGCATTACATTTTATAATGTAATGCACTATAACGATTAGGTATGTAATATTTCCTTGTGGGCCTCTCAATATTTTGTCCTTATAAACAGTTCAACAAATTATTTCTTTGGTCTTAATGTCATTTCCTTTTCATTTTCCCACCTATGTTTGTTGTTGAAAAAATGTTTTACAATAATAACATACTTCATTTGCTCTCTGAAACGTAAGATTCCTAGTTGGTTATGCATATAATCTGAGATATTAGTTTCTTCGCTTCGGTAACCAATATTCCTAACTATCCTTTTTTGTATCGATTCTGTCTTTAGTTGTAAATACTTGGCACAGTGCCCGTAAACTGTTGTTCCATTATGAAGTACAGACCTCCCCAGTGCATTGTATATTATTTTAAGTTGTAGTAGTTCTTGGATATGGTACATATGTGCCATTAATACCCTTAATTTTTTGCAAACCTGGTTTATGTGAATATCCCATGTAACATGTTTGTCTAGGTGCATACCCAGGTATGTGACATTATCAGGGTATTTTAATGGGATGCACAAGCAGTTCTTGCAGTTCTGAGGATACATTTTTATTGAAATTTCATTTACCATTTTTTTTTTATCTCTAAAGCATATTACTTGCGGTTTAGGAACGTTTACGATTATTTGGTATTTACAGTACAATTGAAAAATGTTGTGTATATTATCTTATATCGTCGTTGCCGCTACTTCGTAATTTCTATGTGCGTATACAATTACCGTGTCATCTGGAAATCGGATGAGCTCACTTTTTAACCTAGCCTGTACTACCTCGTTAACACATATATTAAAAGGTAGTAGACCGAGGGCTGTACCTTGTGGTGCTCCTTGTTTGACCTCAATTTCCTTGCTATATTTTGAGCCTAAACATATACTACCTGAAATCGATCAGTAAGATAATTTTAGAATAAATCGTGTCTTCCCATGAATCCAAATACTATAGAATTTATCCATTCATATATCAAGATTTATTGCTTCAAATGCCCTGGTAAAATCTATGAATAAAGCTAAAACATAATTACTGGTATCCATGTTTTCATTTACATAGTCAAAAATGTCTTCTAGAAGGTCACTCTTTCCCCTATATGTTCCCTGAATCTATATTGCGTGTGAGTTAATAGGGTATATTTTGCGTTATAGCACCTAAGTAATTTATTAATGTATTTTGCTATCATATAATTTGCCACCGAAAGGATGCATACTGGTCTATAATTTAAGAATTGATTTTTCTCACCTTTCTTGTATATTGGCTGAACGATGGATGTTTTCAGCCTTTTTGGGATGATGGCGCTAAAGAATATTCAATTTTACAACTGTAATAATGCAGGTTTCATTATAGTGATGTGGTATTTAATATCTACAGCCCTAGTTTGATCCAACCCTGTTCTTTATTAGTTTTTAATTGTTTTGCGATTTCAATTAGATCATTTTCATCCATATTAAGAAAAAATATTGAATCGCTATTTGTTATTTGATTTAATTGTCTTTCTGTTGTTGTACAGCATAGAGTTTCAAGTGACTGCACATATTCTGAATTGAAACTATTTTCTAGTACCTCTAAGTCTTGTTCCTGACCAAAGTTTGTTTGAATAGTGTCTTCAATCGTTTTTTTTTCCGCTGTGACTGTTGGTTTACTAAGGACCAGCACTGTGCTTATCTTTTGTCTCAGATAATCTATTCGAGTAATAATTTCTTTTCGTTAATCTTATTAATAATGTAACTTTATTCCTAATTATTGTTATTTTCTTTGTACTTCTTATTATTAGGAAATTGTTTCAGTAGTTGCCAAGCTTTCTTTGTTTCTTTGATCATGCCATTAATTTCTTTAGTTATTCATTGACTTTGTTGTTTTCGTTTTTTCGTACTGCATCTTTGAGTTGACTTCGCATAAGTATCTTTGAATATATTAACAATATTATCGTATACTTTCTCTGGATTTTGTTCTTTGGCGACAATGTTCCACTTTATTTCTTGAATATAATTATCGACTATGTTATTATTTAGAAATGAACCTCCGAGATGATTATTACTCTTTCAATAGGATCCGCAATAGTAACTGCTACAAAATAATGGTCAGCCACTTATTCAGAAATGACTTGTCCTTCTAGCTTTCCTTCTTTAGAACGTACGTGTCTATGATCTACACACGACTGTGTTAGCTTCTCGCCTAATACAAGTATTTCTTCTTTTGTGAATTCATATATCATCGACTCTAGTCCCGCCTGTTCCATATCATCAAGGTGATTGTTCATCATTAAACTAGGTTTTGTAATGTCTAGATTAATATCCCCTACAACTATTAAATCTGTGTCTTTATTGTCGTTTAGCCATCTATTGACATAATCTAAATTCTGTTTATATTTCCATCTGGTGCTAGACATAATCCTAGTATAGAAGTTTTCTTTCCGTGGTCTACAATTTCAATGTGAAGTGACTTCATTGAGCAAAAGTTTACTTTCTCGTTTCTTCTTTTATTTTTGATTTATTGAGGTCATGACACCTCCTCCTTTCTTCCCGTCCCTATTATGCGAAAACGCCTTAAAATTATCTGGAGAGAACATGGTCTCTTCATCAGATGTAATATCTGTTTCCTGCAACATGTACCAATAAAGTTATCAGTATATGTTGCAGGAGCAAGGCACTCGCATTGGCGGGAACTTGCACAAGGCGCGACGCAGGCACGAGTAAGTGAAATAGAAGCGCCTGCCGCAATTTTCTGACCATAAGGCGCGATGATGTTCCGGTTCAAAGCGCAGGCTTGAGGATGCTGCGCTGTGTAAATGTACGTTTTCTTCCCTCTTTTCCTGCTTTCACCGAGGCTATGTTTTCAGAAGTGATGGCACGGGGTTATCAAATAAACTTTATCGAATGCTAAGAGCAAGCGCCTGTCTGTCTTTGTCCCTCTTCGTGAAACAGCTTGTGTTTCTTGAATATCTATACCGACACGCTCGCAAAACTCCACAAATACTATTCGAAAATCGTTTTGGGATACAAAAAAAAAGAGATATCTAACGTCTCTACGACTTGTTTGATGATAACTTGGTGGTGCAACGGCATGGATTTCTCAATCCGGTATGTCTATCATCTGCACAGACAATGGTGTATTTGGAACAAAATCAGGAGTAGCGTGCTTGTTCTTATGACGTGCATTGCGCTGAAACGTTGCGACACGTTATGGAACGTTTCCTTCCACTCATTATTTTGTCTTTTTTTCCCTCCGCTTCTCACCACACAGCCGGCGTTGTTTGGAGAGCGAAGTATACGTACATCAAAACGGCCTACACCTTCTCGCACTCTCAAGCAAGAAGCACGAACCGGCAGCAATCTCGTTGCCCCTCGTGAGCAGTAGCTTGGGAAAGAAAAGAAAGAAAAATAACGGACGTACTTTTAGGGACACCTCCCTATTGAAAAAACCAGCTTAAGCTGGTCCCAGCTTCAAGCTGGGTTATTGCCCCAGCATGCCCAGCTTGGCATGCTGGTCATGCTGGTTGATCTGGTCATACTGGTCATGATGGTTGATCTGGTCCCAGCTTCAAGCTGGGTTATTGCCCCAGCATGCCCAGTTTGGCATGCTGGTCATGCTGTTAAACTGGTCATGCTGGTGAACTTCCCAACCAGTTTAACCTGTTTAAATTAATACACAGAATAAAAAAGCCAAGCTCGTCAGAAAAGCCAACTCGGCATCCAATTTATTATTTTCGTACTTGCGGCAGCCTCACATGAACTCAAATGCTACACATCCTCGGCGCTGACACAGTACTAACCGACGCACAGATTCTCGGTGCAAATTGTCTACAATGTTAATAAAACCAGATTGCTTATCTCTCAACACGAAAAAAATACTAGACACAGGCCAAAAACAGGCAATAGCAGACGAAAATACTACACGGACGAGAGAAGCGAACCTGGGTCCCGCCAGCGATGGGGGCGAAGCGGCAACTTGCGTGGTCGGCAGAGGCGAGGAAATCCGTGTGGCTTGGATGGCATTGGCGATACTCCTCGGCACCGCCGTCATTCTTGGGCACACACACGTTCGAAGACACGAAGCGACGCCGCAGTCGGGACGTCTGACATCTTCCCGCACTGAACGGACTGCCGCTCGCTGTCTTCTCAAAACCCGCTTCGCTTGCACCGTCGTTCAACTAGTCTCCAAACAACGCGCACACAGCCGTCCCTTGGATCTGCCCTCTGCCCAAGCTATCCAAACGCGTCTTCGATTCTCCGTTTCTACCACTCTCTCTCTCTCTCTCTCTTTTCTCGCACACAAAGGTAGCTTGCAGCGCGCCTGACGCGCCCGGTGGTCTACCAAAAACGAGAGGACAAAGAACAGGACGTGGCCTCGTTCCAGCAGCCGACCTTGTCGCGCGCGCTCCCAGCAATGCCAGTTCGGCTATCTCTAGCCGACCTTGGCGTGCGCGCTCCCAGCATGACCAGCTTGACCACCACGATTATTATTTTGACCAGATTCACCAGCTTGTCTCCCAGCATGACCAGCTCGTCTCCCAGCTTGACCACATTGGCTCCATGGAAAACCAGTTTGACCAGTTAAGACCAGACTGGCTCCCAGCTACACCAGATTGAATCTAAAACCAGATTCGAGTGAGACCATGCTGGTTTTTACTTAGACCAGACTGACCAGCTTAAATTCCAGCTTGCCCAGCTTAAACCAGCTTGATTGCCAGCTAAACCAGTTTAATTACCACATTGACCAGTTTGACCACCTTGATTACCAGCTTGACCACCTTAATTACCAGCTTGACCAGTTTGATTTTCATGCTGGTTTTTCCAATAGGGCTGCCGCTGTTATGTCGACGAGACACTCCTTCGAGGATGGGTGAGCCAGGCTCGCTCTTGGCGGAGTTTCCTGTGGCACGCTATCATGCGCAGGGCCCCGCAATCACACGGATCGATTGCCTCCGGGGCTTGAGTAGCCGGCTCCCACCTCGTCCCAACGAGACGTCGCTCCCAGCGAGTGGGTCTGGCTCGCAACGCTCACGTGGGATTTATGCCGACACTCGATACCCAGAAAGTGAAGGGGGCGCACCGTCCCTTTCCCTTTCTGTAAATACGTACGAAAATACGAAAAGTACGTACTTTCACTAAAAATCACCTAGAATTCATCCTTGACGTTATTGCCCTACGTAATGCGCGTTTGTTCTCCGCACACAATGGCACTCGCCGACAAAACATGTGAACGAAAGTGCGGAAAATTCAACCCCTATACTTCCAGCCAGAACGAGTGGCTGTTTGATCAGGTGCAGATTGTATGCCGGCTGTCCACATCACAGCTATCCGCTGGGTCTGGCCCTAGCCTTCTCTATACTCACAAAGCCTGGCAGTTCGACGACGGAGCCATAGAGTGCCCGGTCGTAGATTTGGAGCGCGAGGATCTGGTACCGTAGAGCATTTCTCAAGGAACCTGGTCATCAGTACAAAGCTTTTGCAGCGACGAGGACCCAAAATATGGTTTTCAAACCCAACGAGAAAAGATGCGGTAGCGCGAGGAACGCGAGGAACACGAACGGACATTCCATCGCTCGTGAGAAGCGTATTTCAGCGTCTCGCCGCAGAGGGGCGCCCGTCACCTGGCTCTCTTCTCATCTGTTGTCTGCCGCTCTACCTTCTTTAATTTCGGCGGCCGCGTCTCGTGGCGACCTGACAGGCTTTGTCAGTATAAAGGGGGCAAAGTACAAGGCACGCGTTGAGTCACAGCCATTGTTAGGATTCGGTTACTCCCGTCACGGCAGAGAAGTCCGAATGCTCGTCGAGGGATTGATTGCCACGAGCCCAAGGCTAGTGCTCACGCAGCGCTCGAGTCTATTCTATGAGCCTCATGTGAATATCGTCACCGCAGGTAATATCCGCGACTAGTTCAACACTACGATCAAGATGTTGACTTAAAAGATATTGTAGAAGCAAGTCAGTTCTTGTCATTGAAATTACACCGCGACAAAGAAACGTTTTGTTCAGCGGCGAAGAGTGCTTATGTAGTTGAATCTCGTCAATGCCAATAAACTGGTGTTAAAAATAAATAAAACATCTTACTGTCTTTCTAAGCACGGCCTTTTTAAGTAAGTTTTCAACAAATTGGAGTCTTCAAAAGTTAGTCTGTAAAGAACACTAGAAAATAGTATAAAGGTAAAAAACATGGACACCCCTCATTACATTGAAAAAAAAAAAAACAACATATTTTTAGAGTTTAAATTATAAATTATATCTTTTTCCTTGCCAGGATGACAATTATTTGCGTATTACTTTTGAAACCGATTTAATGTTTCATATTTTCACCCTTTCTCTTTCCTAGGTAACCTAATTTTCAGATTGTTTGTTAAAGTGCTTATTCGTTTAGGGGTTTTATTTTCTGTAACTTTTCAATTAGAGGTTCCTTATGAACCTTGAAGAATCATTGTGGGTTCCCGCGCATTTTATGTATTATTAACCTGTTGTTCTTTCTTAAATAACATTCGAAGGCGGAATCCAGCAGGTCAAGAAGAAGCATCAGATGAATATCGACTAGCGAAATAATTGCATAGAACATCCGTTGACCTCGCGAAAGGCGCTCGTGTATTTACAATATATTTGACGACTGAATGGCATCGATATTTTTTGTACTGTTCTCGAAAAAATCTGGAACTCCGCCCGAACAATTAAAAGGTTGACCCTTCTCCCATTAGTCGTATACCAAAGACGCTGCTTTGATTCGCAACAGGAGTTCTCTTAGGGCAGCGCGTACACGAATTGCTTCAGGCGTTATGGGCGCTGGAGGATAATCTTTCATTAAACTAAAACACCTAATTTTAACACGTGAGCGCATTTGAATGCTTGGTATAATTAGTGGTGCTAAACTCACAAAGGAGGCGAATGTCTGGGGTTTGATTAATTGCCAGAACGTCATGTACGAAGCACTTTCGCACCTCGGGGTTGTTAGACAGACTGAAATAGGTTGCCTTACGGTCATTGATTAAAAGAACGTCATTATGTGTAATTAAGTCTTCCGTTAGTTTAACCAGCGAGAGAAGTTCGTTGATGACATGAGAATTTATCGCAGTATCTACAGCTCTATGGACTTTGAATTCCTGCATAATGGCCCGTAATAAGGTGGTGAACTGGGTCAGTTGGGTGACGTTATAACTGATGGGGAAAAGAGCTCAGAAAAACGCGGATTACGAAAAAGAACAAGCACGACAGGACAATGCAGTACTCGGAACTGAAGAATTTTAATGGGGGAAACAGACAGAAAAAACACATACAGTACCTCAAATTATTACAGAAGATTGCACACTCACCAACCGTGAAGCGTGTCAGTAATCTACATCTGTACTCGTTCACTACGTGACAAATTTTTTTTTTTATTGCAGGAATGATAAATCCTTTTGCTGCCAGCGCTAATGAAGGTTCACTAACACATGAATGCCGATAACACGAAATTCGGAAGGCCTCTATAATCTCTCTCGTCACCCTATCCCTATGTGTGCCCAGAATGGTGACCCTGCCAAGATTAGGCCATTTGCAATATGTGCAATGAATTGACAAAAGTCCCCGAGCGAACACGAATTTTCTCTTAATCTATTATTTAAACACCTTCCTGTTTTCCCCAGACAGCACCTGTTACATGACAAAGGTATGTTATACACCACACACGAAACACAGGTGACAAAAAGTTTTCTGTGCGCCTTGGTACACTTTGCCTTCGAACGCCCATCTGCACCCGTACCAACCCTAGAACATATCTGTCCTATTTTTGGGGCGCAGGAAACACTACCGGTATTCCATATCTACTACCTACTTGTTTCAAGTTACGGGACACACGGTGGAGGTAGGGGACCACCAGCATGCGCTTGTTTTCCTTTTGTGCCTTCCGTCTATCCACCCCCTTAGCTCCTTTCAGAAGTGTGCTGGCTAGTTCAACCAAGACTGCTAGCGGAAACCGAGACTCCTTCAGTCTGATGCACGAGGCAACTCTCGCATTGCAGAAACACTGCGCCGCACAACTGACAAGATTGAAGGGATCTTAGAAAACTGAAGGACTGAAGAAGTTGGGGTTCCCGTTCGCATTCTTCGCGGAAGTAGCCAGTACACTTCTGGAAAAAGCTACCAATTGCGGCTAAGTTCTGGGGTTTTTTTATGTGGCCCGCGGCGATACCTTTGGTAAGGTGCTGCTGCTCTTCTCAGAAATTTGTGATAAAGACCATAGCGCGCCATCTGAAAATTTTGTTACTCCTCGTACGACTCAGATTCCTCTTTCTAGAAGCAACTGGAACATTCTTTCGAGCAGAACCTCGCCGCAGGAAGCTTCGTCGATCCCGACGGGTACGAAAACACTTGACCGTGGCGGTAAGTTCACGTGATTTGCGAGGACTCGGACCACGGATGACGTCGCTTTGGGTTCCTCCGAAGGTGGAACAGGTTTTCGTATCGTCAGCCGGTTAGCTCCAATGTCGATGACGGTGCCATACTCGCAGAAGAAGTCTATTCCGAAGATAACGTCCCTCGCACTGCATTGCAGAACGACGAACTTCACAGGACACGTTTCACCGTGGATCTCAACGCGAGCAGTGCATCTCCTGACTGGTGTTGTGAGGCACCCACCGACAGTTCGTATTGAAGGACCTTCCCACGGCATTGTCACTTTTCGGAGACTACGTGAAAGCCTTTCACTCAAGACGGAGTAGTCTGCTCCGGTGTCCACGTGTGCGGACGCGTCGCGTCCGTCAATGGTCACGTTAAAGCTGTTGGCAAAAGTTGCAGATGCGTCGCTCCAATCCACGTCGTCGATCGAGTGGGAGGCATCCGCCGTTTTTGGAGGCTCTACTTCGTCGGTCTACGGCAACTCCACCTCCAGTAGTGGCCGCGCTTAGTTTTCCCGGCGCGACAAGGGCGACTGGTTCTCACGACGGGGTCGGTGCATCGGCGAAGCTGGACGTCGTGGCGACGGTGACCGGGTCCCGCGGCGAGGTGCAGGCGGGGAGGGCTCAGGCCGTCTGAGGCACTCTTGGATCTTCCGCGGTCACTCAGCCTAGCATGGGGTGGGTCGTTTGGGTGGAAGCCGCGCAGCCCTATTTGACGGTAGGGACAACGGCGGGACGGTTAACACAGCGGCAGTGGCAGCAGGTTACGCTGGAACCTAAGCAACGTTTTTTCGCCATTGCAGTATGCGGCAGTGCTGTTCTTCAACCCTCACCGTTGCGACAGGATCAGTTCGAGTCATCTCCGGTGCTGGATTTCTGTTTGCCCGGCGTCGTTTGTGGCGAAGCATTATCACGGCGAGGGAATCAGCTGCCTGCATCAGTGTACGCCCACCTGTTTGAGCGGTGATTGGTCCGATGCCATTGACCTCGGCTGCATCGACAGTATAAAGACAGGGTTTCTCGGTCTTGAGGGACACAGCGGCAGTGGCAGCAGGTTACGCTGGAACCTAAGCAACGTTTTTTCGCCATTGCAGGTTGGTACTATTTTGCTTTGTACAGACTGATATTTATCTTTATCATCTGCTGCTGCTGCTGCTGCTGCTGCTGCTGTTCCTGCTGTTTCCGCTGAAATTCTTGCTGTTATTTCTTGCTGCGTTGCGATACTTGACAGATACTTCATGGCGGATGACTCGAAAGATATCTGTGTGCATTGCAGTCAAGCCTTTCCGGAAAAAGACTCGCAAATCACATGCTTAGAGTGCCAGTACTCTTACCATATAGGCACTTGTTCCGGCGTTCCGGAAGAGTCACGTGTTGCTTCACGTAAAACCTGGCGCTGCCAGACATGTAAAATAGCCAAGTCTCGAGGCAGTCAGGGCAGCAAACAAAACAAAGATCTAGATGTAGCTGCTATGCTGGTCAGCATGAACGCCAAACTAGACACCTTATTAAACTTAAAAAAAACAGTGGATGACATGGAACAATCACTTCAGCACATGTCGGCGAGATATGATGCAGTGCTGAAGCAAATGTATGAACACGACGGGGAAATAAAAAACTTGAAGAAAAGGGTGACGCAATTGGAAAAAGCGGAACCAACAGCGGAGATTGACAGGTTAAAACAAAAAGTTCACGACTTTGAATGGAGGAGCCGCAGGCAAAACCTTGAAATACACGGGATCCCCACGAGCGAACAGGAAAACCTTTTGGCTAAGATAAATGACCTTGCAAAGCAACTGGAAGTGCCCGACTTGACAGCAGATCAAATCATGGCCATGCATCGGCTACCCTCGCGCACTGATAAGATACCTGGAATTTTGGTTCTGTTTTCAAATCAAGCAACTCGGGATCCGTGGCTCGAGAAACGAGTGAACTTAAAGCGACTTCGTAGCAAAGCGTACATCTTGGAAAACTTAACAAACCAGGATAAAACACTTCTTTGGGAAACGAGAGAATGGGCAAAGGCAAGACGGTACCAATACGTTTGGTACAAACATGGAAAAGTACTGGTAAGGGAAAAGGATGAGGCGCAAGCACATGTAGTGAAAATTCTAGATGACTTGCAAACACTTGTGTAGTTTTTCGCTGCTGGTAGTTTTTTTTTTCTTTTTCTTTCTTTTGCTATGAATGACAAGACTCTTTCGTTAAGACGTGAAATCGAATTTGTTTTCAAGAACCAACCAAAGCGCCACTTTCTTTCTTTCACCTAAATGTGCAATCGATACGGAGTAAATTTGATGACTTGAACATATTTTTGGATGGATTTAATTTTCTTTTTGATGTTATTATGCTCAGTAAAACATGGTATAAAAATACCGAAGAAGTAGATAGGCTTGATAATTACGAAATATTTAGTGCAAACAGAACCAATAAAGTAGGAGGCGGAGTATGTATACATGTAAAAAGAGGTCTTGAGTGCAGACTTATAAGTGACTTTACAGCTATTACAAGCGATTATGACATACTAACTTTACAACATGCAAAAACCGTTTTTTTCTGTTGTCTATCGCCCGCCAAGTGGTAATATATCATCCTTTCTTGAGTTTCTCGACGTGTATTTTAATTTTCTTGGTGAAAACAAATTGACTGTTTTGGAGGTGATTTTAACATAGATATGCTTGCGTCCTCCTCACATAAAACTGAACTGCTGACTTTATACCAGTCATACAGACTCTTCAACGTCATATCCCAGCCTACTCGCTTTACACCCCGAAATACGGCGTTGTTGGATTTATTCTTAACAAATATTTCAGAAACGGACGTAATTGCTGGAGTGGTTGGAGAAACTATTAGTAGGCACCTTCCAATATATGCTTGCAAATGTAGACTACAGCTCCAAAAAATATGTGATCAGATTTATATTAAGTATATAAGCGCTAACAACCTTGATCTTTTTGAACAACAGATAAGTTCCGAAGTCTGGAGTGCGGTGCTATCTAGCGTGTCTGCTGACGAAGCATTTAATTATTTTCTTAAAAGGTTTAGAATAATATATGACCGCTGCTTTCCTTATGAATTGCACAGGGTTCCTTGAAAGTCTCGTAAACCCTGGGTTACACGCGAAATAAAAAAAATATGATAAATAAGAAAAAAAATCTCTACCACAGATTCGTGCACACCAAAGATGTTAGCATCTTGTTTGCAATTAAGAAACTTATAAATCAATTAACACAAACTTTAAGGCAGGCTAAACGCGTGTATTTCAATAATTTATTTAAATGTGACAAGAGATCCAAGGTAGTACGAAAAAAAGTAAATGAGTTAATAAAACAAAGATGGCATGCGGATAAAGTAACGGAAATAAAAATCGAAGGCATCGTTGTAAAAGGGGTTGCTTTGGCCAAAAAGTTTAGTGATCATTTTGCTACAGTTTTCCAGAGCGTACACTGTGCGGATGCCGATAGGTATCTCCAGAAGGTTTCACATAGTATGTTTCTGTCTTCAACTGAAGAACATGAAGTGTTTTCTGTTTTCCAAAGCTTAAGAAATAGTAAGAGCTCCGATATATATGATTTTCAAATTAAACCTATCAAGCATGTTTTGCGGCGGATTGTTCCTTGTTTAACATATATTTTTAATCTAGAAATCGAGAAGGAACTTTTCTGCAAAAAATGCAGGTAGCGAAGGTATCTGTGCTATATAAAGCTGAAGATAAAAATAACCTAGAAAATTATAGACCAATTTCTGTCTTGCCGTTATTTTCAAAAGCTCTAGAAAAAGTAATACATCACAGGCTGTATAGTTTCTGCGAAACGTTTTCTATTTTAACGCCCTGTCAATACGGATTTAGGAGGGGTTTCTCTACCGAACTTGCTTTGTTAAAACAAAAGGAGTTAGTTTTAAACAATATTGAAAAAAAAAGTTATTAACACTCGGAATATTCATAAATTTTTCAAAGGCGTTCGACCGCATTAATCATGACACGTTACTTCAAAAGCTGCATATCTATGGCATTCGTGGCGTTGCTCTAGATATGATTAGAAGTTATCTTAGTTATCGGTACCAGTGTGTTGAAATACATAAAAAGCAATCGGATCTTAGAAAACAGACTGCCGGCGTACCGCAAGGTAGCATTTTGGGACCACTTCTTTTTAATCTACACATCAATAACATCGTAAATATTGATAAAAATGTGAGTTTCATTATTTACGCTGATGATACCAGCATATTCTTTTCAGGTGATCATACTAATCAGATTCTAAGTGCCGCAAATATTTTTTTTTGAAAAGTTAAATGCCTGGACAAATTCAAATTCATTAAAAATAAATGGCAGTACGACAAAAGCCGTAATATTTAGATCACGAAATACAAACTGTTTCTATACGTCCATTCTTTCTCTTGGGACACACTGTATAGATATAGTTGAAAGCGTAAAAGTTCTCGGAATTATATTTATTTAATACATGTCATGGGACGAAACTGTACAACAGACATGTCAAAAATTATCAAGAGTTGTAGGTATTATGTGCAAATATCGCCACATCATCCCGATTTCGGTAATGCTTCTTATATATAATTCCCCCTTGTACTCAAAATATAATTATTGCTTCTTGGTATGGGAGGGGGGGGGGGGGGGGGGGGATACGACCACTACAAGCATAAAACTGCTGCATACTCTACAAAAAAAAAAGCGGTTCGTATTATATGTAATACTGAGTATAATAGTCATACTAGTCCATTATTTATTAAATTGAATATTGTACAGATTCCTAATCAGTATTATTATAAACTTTTTCTTGCATTGAAAAGATCTGTTTGGCAAAAAGGAAACATATTCATATCTATTTCCAACCCTAGGATGAGGGAGGTTACATATGAAACTAGGTCTGCAGACGCATGGTTAGTGCCGCACTCCAGAACGAACTACGGAAATCAGACATTGAAATATATAGTACCTCTTTTTTTAAATCGGCTGAGTGAGTTGAATGAAGTTTTGAATGAAACCATAAAAGATATACGTTCCATGTTCGTGAGAGAGTGCCCCTGGAATTTGTAAACTTGGCTAAATCGATTACTTTTCCCCCTTCCCCTTCCCCCATCTAATGTTCTTTATTTTTGTGCTATAAGTGTGCTGGTGAAAAAAAAACATTTGTATGTATATGCTGTCCTCTTTCGGTGCTGTGGGGAAGCAGAGGCTCGTCAAGCAACAACTGAGTTTTTTTTTCTGTCTCCCCTCTCCAAACGGAGAGAAATAGAGTTTGAGTTTGAGATATGGTCGGCCTCGCCGCAGTAATAACACAGCGGTCGTCGATCGGCCGTGCGCCACATATCCGTCTTCCTAGACGCCGTTTCGGTGCGGACGAGCTAGGGCTGCCCTTCCCGACGTCGGAAGGACTGTGGCGCTGGTGGGTCACAACGAGGTGGCGTCGGATGCTGCCGGGCAGCTGGCGACGGTCTCCGAGCTACTGCGGCGTGGGTCAGGGTGGGCTCATTGGGTGCTGCTACGCTGGCAGCAAGCTCCAGTTGGATCGCCCGCTGTACTTGCTTGCGGACAGCGTCGGCTCTCGGAGCGAAACCGGCTGGATAACAGCAGGCAAAAGCGTTCCGAGCTCTTCCCGGGCAAACGTCGCGAATGATCTCGCAAATGCCTGGGATGCTGAATCCAAGATCGCTGCTAGATGGCCCGAGGGTAGCGACGCCGGGTAGTCGTTGGTAGTGACTGTTTCGGGCTTGAAGGGAGCGCTCGATGTTCGTGGCTTCGGTGACGAAACCTTCGACTGTTGTTAAAGGGCTGCGGGCAAGACCGCAGAAGATGTTTCCCTCACACCCCGCAGGAGGATCCTTATATAATAATAATAATATAATACATTTTTATTTTACGTGCCCACAAACAACTTTAGAGTCTATGATGTGGTGCACCCAAAAAAAATTAAAACACAACACTAAATCAAACATTAAAATACTTGTCACAATGAAAATATAAACAGATAACAGAAACTGAAAGACTATGCAGAACCCGCCTTACAATAGGTAATTCAAGGACATCCACTTTCGCACATAAAACATAAACTGATTTCAACAAAGAAAAATGTCAAGGTGGGTCTTATTAAATGCTAATTGGATTCTCGATAAAGGAGACACAGATGACATACAAGATGGGTAAAAGGGTAGCACATTCCTACTGACCCTTGACGGAACATGAAAGTCTATGAAACGCAACAGACCAATTGAATTCACTTCTCCGTGTACAACTTTGTGAAGAAATATAAAATCTCTGTATTGCCTCCGCACAGCAAGCTTGTGCAACGCAAATCGAACAAGTAACGCTCATAATGGTAAAAATATTTCCTTCCAATACAACGGTCATACACAATTCTAATAATTCGTTTTTGTATATTTTCCACTGAAAGAGCCTGACATAACGTTAATGAATTCCAAATTATTGAGCCAAATTCTAATCTTGACCTCACTAATGTCTTAAACAAGTGCAGTAAACAACGGAGCGTAGAAAACTGGCGACACACCCATGAAATCATTCCCAACACTCTCAGTGCTGTATTAACGGTTATAGACACGTGATTATTAAAGGATAGTGAACTATCGATGAATACACCAAGATCCTTGATAAAAGGAACCCGAGGAATCGGGGCCCCTCCCAAATTATATAAAAAATAAAGTATGTCACGCTTTCTGGATAACACAATTGATTTAGTTTTGTTGGGGTTAAATGACAAGCGGTTTTTGGCACACCATTCAGAAACACGTTCTATGTCAGCCTGGAGACGGGAGCAATCAGATAGTGACCTCACACTTATAAAAAACTTAGCATCATCGGCAAGCAAAATAATTTTTGCATCTGTAATACGGGAAGCAAGATCATTTATGAGCAAAAGGAATAAAAGTGGTCCCAGGATGGATCCCTGGAATACACCAGAACTTGAAATAAACTCGTCAGAGTAGCTATCAGAAATGCGAACAGAGTTTCGACGACCAATGAGATACGTGGAAAACCACGCACAAAGATGCGGGCTGAAACCATGCAAGGCAAGCTTCTGTAGCAGTAAATTGTGACATACACAATCAAACGCTTTCGACATGTCAAAATAAATTGCATCTATCTGTCCGCTACTTGACACCACTGGTGCAGAGTAACTTAAAAACGAGCATAAATTTGACTCAACTGACCTACCCTTCAAAAAACCGTGTTGAGATGCAGATATCATTGGGCTAAGGTAAAAGTAAACACGTTTATATATTACTTTTTCAAAAAATTTTGCAAAACTACATAACAATGACACAGGACGGTAATTATTAACCAATGTCGAATCACCGTTTTTAAAAATAGGAACAACTACAGACACTTTCCAAAGCTCGGGAAAGTGTCCTTGTGCAAGAGGCAAATTAAAAATGTGCATCAAAACAGGGGAAACTAAAGAGCAGGAGCCTTTTATAATAAACATAGGTATGTCATCAACACCGCTCGATAATTTGGGTTTCAGTTGCCTCACGGCTTCTACGATCTCTTCTGCGCCAATAGTAAACGAAGACAAAAAAGAATTAAAACCAGCATTAGTGGCACTAAAAAAACTACTCATAGGAGGGGAATAACACGAACGCAAGAAGTCAGCAAAACTATTCGCGATATCAGCCGGCAAAGAGTGGTACTCATTATTATCTCGAAGACAAATAATTTCTTTACTTCCATGCATGTGTTGCTTAGTAAAGCACCATAATTCTTTCGGATTTTTTCTAAGGCTTTGCTCGACGCCATCTAAGTGCAAACGATTAGCTGGTTCATAAAGTCTCTTAACAAGACAACGATGAATACTGAATTTTTGATACCATAAACTTAGCCCTGTTTTCTTGTATAAGCGATGATAGCGCAGTTTCTTTCGCAATGCATTTTTTCAATCTTTTGAGAACCAACTGGGATAACGGGAGTTGCGCGTCAACCGTTTAGGAACGAAAGCATCCACAGCTTTCTTAATTATCGCGGTCAACTTTTCTGTAGCGGAGTCAACTATGCCATCGTTTAAGACAACTAACCAGTCATAGTTCTCTAGAAACTTAAATAAACCAAGATAATGTCCGTGAGAATAAGAATACCCAGTAGAAGTACGTTTTACACGTGGCCTACATGATAAGCAGAATTTCGTTTTGAACGGTGGATGATAAACATCAACGGGTACGAGTGGGTTTACAGCTGATACCGCCGGCTCGAGCGGTGCCTTAGATAAGCACATATCTAGAACATTTACACAAGAATTTTGAATTTTATTGTACTGATAAAAAGAAAAAAAGTTTATAAACGAAAGTAGCCAGGTGGCTTTTCTAGAAGTCACGCCAGTTGTGCAAAAATTAATGCCAACGCCCCAGTCAATTCCAGGCAAGTTGAAATCGCTTAGAATCTGGACACGAAACTTAGAAAAGTCGACCTTTTTCTGCAGTGATTCAAAATGTTCGATAAATTCAAGATCGGTGAAAAGAGGAGGGAAATAGTAATTTCCGATTAAATAGTTAAAACCATCGCTGGCAGGTAGTTCAACCCAGACACACTCAGCATAGGATTCGAGATCTTTCTTTCTGTGGCACTGAACTATAGAGTTTACGGCAATCAGTACACCACCTCCGAGTTTCATACCCCTGTTAGCATAATCTCTGTCTTGGCGAAACACCGTAAAAGTTGGAGGAAAATAGCTATTTATAGAAATGCCGGGACAAAGCCAGGTCTCAGTTAAACATATAATCTGAGATGGGCTTAACAAAATATTAGACATAAACTCAACGGCCTTAGAACGGAGACCCCGCGTGTTTTGATAATACATTTCAAGTGTTTAAGCATTTGCAGCTGGTGAAGATGAAGATTCAGACCCAAGTATTCTCGAGCGGTCTAGTTTGCCGAAAAACTGGTGGAAGATTGAACCCCCTGGCCACACTTCTGCTTTGTTCAAGATTTCAAAGACTGAGAAGTCCCCCGCAAAATGAAACGAAGAATATGAATCGAATTTCGTCTGCAACTTCGTGACACTAGCGCCTTTGCTGTCCAAGAGAGGGGCTATGAGGTTTTCGATGTCTGCAACTGATGTTTTTGGGTCTAGTCTTGATATGAAGAGAGCCTTTGTATAAGGCTGGCGAGCCACGGCAAGTACCTTATCAGACTTTGCAGTTCCGGATGACGCCGGAGCCCGCCGTTTTCGCTTCATGAGTGTGAAGCCGTCGTCGTCCAACGCTGCAGCTGCCTGACCAGCATTGCGCCTGTCACCGGCATCCTGTGCTGAGAGGTCGCCCACAACGTCGTCTGCCAAGGGGATGGCTGACGTGGCGGCTGCACCCTTGTTCCATGTGGTCTTGGGCACCGCTCCCGATGCTGGCGTAGGCCTTCCGGCAGAAGATGCCGCTCGCCGCATTCGCTCAGCATCGTTCGCGGTCGCCGTAAATCATGTTTGAGGTTTCAGAGCAAGAGGCAGGCGCTCGAGCACCCTCTTGCTCAAGAGGCCAATTTCGGAGCGCATAAAGGTATTTTCTGCCTTAAGGCTCTTTACCTCAGCGGTCAAGATGTCCACTTTTGACGACAGCTTACTCAGAAGTCGAACGAGGTCGGTCGTTGCCTCCGGCGTCCAACCAGCAGCGGCACACTCCGAACGTGAAGGCGGTTGAAACAGGTCCGCCTCGTCTTGCTTGTCAGTCTCGTTGTCGAGCGTAGCATCCGATGAACCTCGGTGACGCCTGGTGCAATCCGAGCATTTATAAGCACTCGTGCCGCTTTGCATCAATATGCCGTATTCTTCTTGACCTACTCCGATAAATTTGCAGTGGTATCGCTGATTGCACGATCCAGAACAAGGCAGAAACTGCTGTTTGGCGTAAAAACGAACGGAGCACTTGTCGCACACGTCTGTCGGCATCGCTATCATTCGTAGAAAGCTTCTCTTTTGCAGCCTGAGGGTCGGAGCTGGCAGTCAGGCGCAGAACATCCTCCACGAAGGCGGTGAGGCTCTCGTTAAGGCCCTGGGTCCTGGTTCGAAGTAGTTCTTCACCTCTCTCTCGACGGTGTCGGTCGACAAACGTTCCGTTCAGCTCGCTCTTGACAGCGTCCAACGATGTGAAAGAGGATTCTTGATTTTCGTACCAGTGCTTGGCGGTCCCTTTTAGTGAGAAATGCACGTTTTGCAGGCGCTGCTCGTCGGTCCAGCCATTGTAACGTGTAACGCGTTCGTAATGGTCGTTTCAATCTTTGGCTTCTCCGTATTATTCATCGTGGAATGGAGCAGCTGTCCGCGGCGCGACGGGCATGCATATGACGTCGACGGCAGCCGGGGTCTGCGACGACTGATTGTCCATCGTCGGCCTCGTTGACTGCTTGGGCTTGGGGGGCCAAAGTCCGAATTCCGGGATTAGGCCTTGGGTGCGGCGACCTCATCAGTTGTTGGTCTCCTCTTCGCTGGGTCTTTGTGAGCTTGGGATTGGAGTTGCACTGCAGGCCCTCGGAGGGGTACGCTGCAAGAGGATGCGTTACATGGCTAGTTCTGATAAAGCTAATTCTGACATTACACAACACTTGTGACAAAGGAAACGCACCAGATATAAATGAAAGCGCATGGGAACGTTGGCACATTCTCGAAGAGCTATTCCACTCTGTGAAGATAGATAACCGGCGAAGCTGCTTAGCACACGACACATACGTGACAGAATTTTGAACAAAGGTACAAACACATTTATTGTCTTGATCGGTGGTCATCGTGAAGAAAGGTACGCATACACACGTGCTGCTTGCCGCCAAGGCTGACATTTTCGTTGCCATTCCCGCCGTTGCTCCTCGTTGGCGCTTTGCTCTTCGAGAGTCCAGATTATACATGGCCTTTCCATTAGGACGAGAGGAGTGAAATTGAAAATAGAGATCGGCAACTTGCCTTTCTGTTTTTTATATACATTCGCGTGGAAGACTATTGCCGCCACGAGGAGCCGGAGGAAACTAGACACGCGCGACGGGGCAACCACCCGGCGAAAAGTAGACACCCGCGACGGGACCGCCACCCCGGGAGAGTGGAAGGAAACGAAACTAGGCATGCAAGAGCTTGGAAGGACGACAAAGAGAGGGGGGTGCAAGCGTAGAGTTTTTGGTTACGCACACAGAATTGCTAAATTGCCCAAGCTTAAGGAGAATGCAGGGAATGGTGTCCCACGCTCCTCACGCGCACGCCTTTTCTGTATAAAACATTCGAAGTAAATAATCCCCCCCCAAAAAAACTTTGACGAATGCGCGTGAAAGATTCCATTTGTTTTAGGCTTTTACTTTAGAACATTTACTGCTGCAGACGCCGGTATGTGCGGCGCGTGGGTGAGGTGCGGCGCGTAGCTGCGGTGCGAGCGTAGAGTTTTTGGTCACGCACACGAAAAATCCACGGAACCCTAGTCATAAACAGCTTCGCTGTAAAAAGATATCGATAAAAAGAATGCTGGCAATATGCAATAGTTGTGACAGAGGATAGGCTGTAGGCGCAATGGGCATTCCCGAACGAAAGAAACGCGAACGACGGAGCGATACCCTCTTGCGTCCGTCACGCCACTCCACTGTGGTCAGTAGAAGCTCTCGCGGAACTTGTGGTACGTTTCGAGAGTAGTGACGGTGGAAAATGGCCTGCCCGTTCAGTGACCCTACTGAAAAAAAAATTATATGAATCTATGTAAGAACTGATATTAAATATTCAAAAACAGGCGTGCGACATATAATTCCCATACGAAAATGGTCTATGGACGTTTATGGTAAATCCTTTGGTGAGCTATCACCTTTTACGGCCCTCTATGGTTAACCATAAGAAACCATAAGACACGCTATAACCACCTATAACAAAATCGATGTCTTCAAGGCATTAAAATCTCGACCATTACGACTTCTACGGCTTGCTATAGAATCATTTATGGCTATGCAGCTATAGACTCGCAGCAAGTAGCTGTTGCGGAATTTTCTCGTATGCTAACATCTGTATATTTGTACGTTATTCCTGCATAATTTGTAGTTATGAACTCTTCAGCAATAGACCGTACTACTCAATCTGCGACCCTACCTCGCCGAGGCAGATCGCGGATACTTGCCAGTATTTACAAATGCTTTTCGTCACAGTGAGGCGGAGGTGTCTCGGGAACGTAAGAAGGATAGCCGATGCTTGATCGAAATGCTGCTCCCATTTTTCCGAAATAGGAATTACGCCTCACTACGATGCCTTCGATGAGTTGGGTTGTATTATGTGCACTGTGGAGCCCTGTGAAATGTCGAAGCACTCGTCCTTGTGCTTTATGCCGTAGTGGGGAGTCGCCGGCTGCTACGAGTGTGAGCACATTTCGTGATGAGTAGGGCAGGCCGAGGCACAGCCTTAGCGCCGTTCGGCGGAAAGTTTCAAAAGTTGTCCATTGTGGTCTTGCTATGTCGAGTAGGGGAAGTGCGTGAAGCACTCTGCTTACAATGTGACCCCGATAGAACGTCAACAGCGATGACTGGAACGGACCCCGGTTTGGAATTGGAATGCGGCGAAGAGAACCACATAGATTATGAGACTCTCATGACGTGCTTAAGAGCAGGGCGCTAGTTCATTCTGTCGTCTATAAAGACGTCAAGGTGCTTCACTCGTGTCCGCCTTCGAATCCGCTCTCCTTCCACGCGAAGCCTTGAGAATCGGAACGTAATCGCCCTCCTGGTCTGTAGGTGAGTGCGGAAGTCTTAGGCAGTAGACAATATGAGGCCAGCGTGAAAGAGGTATGCCGAGGTGGTGTTAAGAGCCTTTTGGAGTTGTCCTTCAACTATTGCTGAGAGGAGCGTAGGACCAGCACACCACAGTAAACGTCGTCGGCGTATATTTCACATTTGACTGGAAAGATACTTTCCTTTGGTAAAGCAGAAGTGAGTGCTGCCATGACAGCGTTGAAGACTAACCGGCTGAACACACTTCCCTGTGGCTCTCCTTGTGTGCTCTCGCGTGGCGTACTCAAATGCCTGGCCAGTCTAACTAGGAGCGTTCGTTTGTTTAGAAAACATAGTTGGAAAAATTATTCAAAAGCCGGGATTCATGATTAAAAAGCAAATACCTCCGACTTATATTAGTGGCGAAGCTCCTCAGGGGCTAGCCACGTCCGTATGTCCGTCCGCCGTCGAGTGCACGTGCTCCTGCTCGTGAGCTTACGGGCTCACGTGCTCACGAGCACGTGAGCACGTGCTTCCGGGCTCCGTGTAGGACAAAAAGAAAAAAAAGAGCCGCATCTCTACGTGGTGAATGATGTTGATGGGACGAAGCTCTGGCGGTGCTTGTCTGCGTAGACGGTGAGCCACAGCATGCCGAGCCTTTCGTTCGTTTTCATCCATGTCAGAAAGAGAATATGTGGTAGGAACGTGGTTATATACGCATTTGAGCATTTGACCGCAGCGTGACATGGATGAAAACAAACGAAAGGCTCGGCATGCTGCGGCTCAGCGTCTACGCAGACAAGCACCACCAGAGCTTCGCCCAAATCAACGTCATTCACCACGTGGAGATGCGGTTGTTTTTTTATATCAACATCAACAATTTATATGTAGACGTTTCGTCTCCTATGCGGGAGACACTCTTAGGGTGCACTGGTGATGTCTCCAGCATAGAAGACGAAACGTCTACTTATAAATTGTTGATATTGTTATTTAAAGGAACTGTGCAACGATATTCAGTTGGAATGTTTTTCACTTTACACGAGCTTACTGGCACTAGTGGCGCTCAAGAATACTCGCACGCAACTCCGCTGGCCAAGAAACTCCTTTGTTGTGATGTAATTTCAAGGACAAAAGCGATCACTTTCATCCAATCTCTCTTTTGCAAAATTTCATGACGTAACGTGGGGATCGCAGAACACCCAAGTGACGATATTTGAATGCTGTTCATAGATTGGACCCAAGCATTGCGTGGGCACTCGATTTGGGCTCCTGATAATTACTAGCTCGAGAAGCATTCGGGTAGTGGTCCGTGTCCAATCGCTGCAACAACGACAATAGCCGAGCCATAACAATGTCTGGAACTCAGCGCGTGCCCTGTGCTTTGCCAACCCCAGCGCGTGGCTATGATCAACATTGGCGGCATATAGTCGGCTCCAGATCACGTGGCCGCTTGTTCTGGCGGCGAGTTGAGGGGGTGAACGCTGCTCGTTTTTCTTTAATTTTTTTCTGGGACTTCTATTGCGTGGGGTGAAAAACGAACGGGTGTTTCATAGGTCATTAACGTCAGGGATCCGTTTTAAGCGGTATTTGCGCAAAGTACAAAAATTGTTGCATAGCTCTTTTAAGTCGTAGGTATTTTCTTTTTAAGAAAAGATCGTACAAAGGCCAGGGCTCAACTTCCTACCCCGATTATTTGCAATATTTCCAGTAATATGTCGTGAGGAAGAGCGTTGAAAGCACGATATATCTCCAAGAACATGGTATGTAGGACATGTTTCTGCGCTTCGGCCTCTTCAAGAGACAAGGCAAGATCTCCGATGCCATCTGCTGTGAATCGACCTCTTCTGAAGCCCGAAAGTGCGTATCGGGAAAGAGTTTGTATTTTTAAGTTGCCAAGTGAGACGGCGGTGGATCATCCTTTCTATTAGCTTGCAGGTGCAGGACGTCAGCGATATTGGTTAAATGAGGACAATTCGTTCGAGCGTTTTCCTGCTTTCTTGACAGCTACCACGGTCGATTGCAACCAGGCATTGGGTAGTACTCCTCTCTGTCAAATGTCATTGAAGTAAGCTAGGAGTTCGGGTCTGTCTTCTTCGTGGATGTTTTTTAGAGGCTCATTAGTTATACCGTCGGGTCCTGGGGCACCATGCCGACGGCAGCTTGAAAAGTGGTAATTTAACTCTGATAATGTGAAATCGTCATCAACTGACACTTTTGGGAAACGCAAAAGAAGAAACCTGGGTCAAAAACAAAAACTGTTTCTGGTGAGTGGATGTGAGAGGTGAGTTCATCTGCAAATCGTTTTCTGAGGGCAGCGAATGAGATTTTGTTTTTGATAGCGATTGCTGCGAAGTGGTCTTCAGGTGGGTCTGCAGTGAGTAGGCATTTGACTGTCATCCACGTGAGGCGGGATCCAGCGTCAGTGCTTAGCGAATTACTCCTCTGTTGGCACAGCTAACCGCCTAGTTGTACGGTATATCTGCGAAGCTTGGTTTCGATTTGTCGTGTTCTTGTCCAGTCTTGTGGTCGCATAGAACACCGAACTATTCTTTGAGCTCACCAGTATGCGACGCGAGCTTCAAATATCTCAGGTCTGCGTTTGGTTTTGTTGCTGGAAGCGTCATTTGTTTAGTGGCGACTTTGAAGGCTGTGGTTACGGCCTCCTAAATTGCTAAAAGATTTTGGCTTGTTTATATGGTGCTTAGAGCTACGAGAAACATCCCAGTTGGTAAACTAATGCATTCTGATCATCTGTGGGATGGACGTGATGAGTAAGAGCAAGATGGGCACGTGGTTGCATCGGCAACCAGTACAAGCACTACTAATGCGCCCACTTCCGAGCTCTGCATGGTGCAGGGTTGGGGTTGACATCTTTGTTTTTGGAGGAAACTCATACCTCGTTGCGTTTGACGCACTTTCCAATTTCCCAGAGGTCGAGAAGCTGACGGACAGAAGCGCAAGAACCACAATTGCGGCGCTAAACTCCATGTTCGCAAGGTACGGCGTACCGCTCGTAGTCTGCACCGATCATTGGACCACAGTTTTCCAGCCACGAGTTCTTCGCCTTCTCGAAAAGGTATGACTTCAAACACGTCACGTCCAGCCCCCACTACCCTCAGTCTAACGGACTCGCAGAAAAGGGTATGCAGATTGTCAAGCGCATTCTGAAGAAAACCGAAGAATCTAGGGACGACTTCTGGTTAGGCCTGCTGGCCTACCGCTCCTCACCACTAGAAGACGGCCGATCTCCGGGGGAACTTCTTCCAGACATGTACAAATTACTCAAAAAAGGTAGTTAAGTCAAGTTACTGAGTATCGACGCCAAAAGTAATTGGAGTAGAGTAGAAATTACGCATTTGTAATAGTAATTGAGTAAACTACAAACTACTGTAAAAGGTAGCGAGTAACTTTCAAGTTACTTTCGAAGTTACTTTTTTATATTTTTGTGGTAGCAAAATGAACCACAGTTTTGATCTGTGAAAAAAACCCTGCGAGCCTAAAATAAAGGCAGTCATTTTATGGCTTGAGTGTTCATTAAAATAGTTTATTCGCTCGCAAAAGCAATTTACTTTCAAAGTTCTTGGTACGAGAGTTTTCCCCTTTTCCTCCTAAAGACGTCTTAAGCCAAGCTAAAAAGACGTTCCACCGACGCGCTGAATGGAACGGCAGCGTTAAATTTCAGAAACAGGCTGCGCACAATGTTAAGAATGTTGGGAGGCGGTATGAGGTACAGGTGGTGTTTAAGGCTCCCAACAAATTACTTCAATTGTGTAAGAGGGTCCGAGAGTCGGGGGAGGGGAAGAAGAGAGGTGAATTTTCTTGTGGAAAAAAACATGTGAACTGTTTTGTTCGATGTCGGGTTTGTGCGGTGTATTGCATTCCTCTATCCTGTGGCAAAGTGTACGTGGGCCAAACTGGTCGCTGTGTTAATGAAAGGCTTAGGGAGCACCGTGCCTCTCTCCGAGCGACTCCGTCGGGCCACCTGGCTGTCCACTGTGACAGGTGCGGCTGCTCTCCAGCGTTCGGTGACACAAATATTTTGGGCACGTATAAAGAACAGAGGGCGAGGGAGATCTTGGAGGCCTTTCAAATAGCTTCTCGGGGAGAGGGATGCATAAGCCAACCCTCCCTTGCACTGACTGAGGCCGAGTTGGCGTTTCTAAAGACAACGACACGTGTCAACACGTAAACATCGTGATTCTACAGTTTTTAAGATGTGTAATTTGACAACAAGGAGCTGCGGTGCGCATGAGCGATCTGGGGGGGGGGGGGGGGGGGGGCGGGATGGTTTTTGTGTTTTTCTGAGGTTCCAATAAAACCTATCAGTTGCGACTCTTCAAGGCAGGCGTCTTCGGACTAACATTCCGGACTTTGGCGAAGTAACAGCCGCTACAGTAAAGAAACATGTTCAAATTCGAAAAGGGCAACCACTGCCACCGTTAGCTCAAGGGGACATCGTGAGGATTAGAGACACTGCATGATCGCGGAAAGCCAAGGTGGTTGACACGGCCGCTCCCAGGTCTTACCGTGTGTTGACAGAAGATTACCGAATGCTGAGACGTAACCGGCAGCACCTGCTACATACCAGAGAGCACTATGCGGAAGCGAGTGACGACGACGACCGGAGTACGCCCGGTCCAGACGAGAATGGCACCGAGCTTCCAGTCCAGACAGAGTAATCCCCGAGCAACGAGGCGACGTCGCAGATCCAGGAAACTCCAAACGTCGGTGCAACACCTACGGCCAACGGAAACCTGGCCACTGTTACGACGACGCAGCCCTTAGCACCGTCACGGTAACAGCAACCTTAAGGCGATGGCGGGTCAGGTCACAAACCAGGAAGTCGACTTGCACGCTGAAGCATCCAGAGCGTCTCCATTATGACTCTGACTGTAATCAAGTGGCATGAACTTGTATTTTGTACTTTGTCTTTTTTTACCCGTAAGGGGTGTATCGGGCTTATCATGTATAACGCCTCGCAGGACAAGGCACTAGTCATGGTATGGTGTACTAGAAGACTGGGCAGTGTAGCGAGCGCCGGCGGAAGGGGGGCTCTTTCAGCGATGACCGGATCGGTGGCCGCGAGAGGGCGCAACGTGTAGTAGGCGTGCTGCCGGAGTGCGGAGCGCAGGCAGCGGTAGCGCTTGGCTGGCTTGGCGTTCCTCACGAGTTCGGTTGTTTCGCATTGTGTGGCTAACTCTTTACGGTAGTCTTTATTTCTGCTGTTTCACATATATTATTTATCGCACTAATTCGTTGCCAAATGCTTTGCCCGAGACGTGCATCTTCGGGCAGGACGCCACAGTGCACATCCCGACACTGCTAACGGGAACAAGACATTGGCGCTTTCTCGGATTTACTTCGAAAGAGTATTAGTGAGGACGAACTTTTATCACCTGCATTATAGACCCGAATGAGCTTTTTCCCCAGAAATTAGAACTTTGCTGAGATCCTTTGGTTTTTCATAGAAAAACTGGCGATCGCTTGTTCGCGCTAACAATGTTGCGTTCTGAATAGGCGGGAAATCCATCCCCCAGGGAAACGTTCGGGAAGTCTCTTGAAAGAGACGTTCCGAACGTGTGTAATACCCTGGATAACGTAGGATAAGCATGCTGATGGCATGATACTTAAACAAATGTGTGCTTTTGTGACCCTATAATTTCGCTGTCACTGTAGTTGTGATCAATGAATTCCGTGGTTCAAGAGCACTGGCCGTAATTAATTGTTTCAACGTTTGGGAAAACAAAATGGGGCTTACAAAACGGATTATATCGTCTACTTCCGTAGGCTGTATAGAGGTGCCACTGTCGACTCTCGCAACTACTTCCACGGGCTTTCGAAGGAATTTCTAGTACTAGCCTTTATCGTGTTTGCTGTTACTACGTAGGGTCTTCAAACAGGACTGTGCGAAGAGTTAGAAAAAATGTATCCACTCACCAGCTCTGGTAGTACCCATGCACAGTGGATAAATTCTTATTTATCCACTGAGCACCAGCTATATTGATATGTGTGGGCACCAGGGCGCACAGATAAATTTTTAATTATGCACTGGGCACCAGCGCACTGATGAGATTAATGAGGTGCACCCAAGGATTCCGGAGGCGATGGTACTTGCTTTTCCCAAGAGCTGGGGAGAGGGAGGCTACCGAGCTCCCCCGTAGTCGGCGCCTGTGGCGTTTTTTACCTCCACATTCTCCAACGTGAGGTCATGATCTTGATGAGCTTCGACATCTTCAGGATAAATGACTCAGTATCTTCCGCTGGGCCAAAAGACCCTTCGATATTCTTGCGGTAAAAAAAAGAGGCCTCTTAACACCTCCTCATTGAAGAGACGGAGTGCTGGGCCAACCTTCATCTTTTTAAAGCTGTTAGGGAAAAACAATTTGCTGATGTGAGGCCATAACCTTTAACGTCACATTTTCGCAGTCACTTCTCCAAGCCTTTCTAATGCAGTCAGCGTGCACAGGACCATTCGGCGTGTCCAAACCAGTGTCTGTAAAACCGATTTAGCGGACACTTTAGAGTGCAAAAAGTCAGAAAAAAAAAAACTGTAGAGGACGACTGTCATGACTGCCTGCATTAAAATGAAGCAGAGTCTCCCTGTCACTCCTTTTAATGTTGCGGGACGACGACTGACGCCGATCGAACTCGAGAGGGGCATGAAAAAGGGAACGGGCTTCTTTGCAGGACCGGTAGCCACTGTTGCAACCCGGCACGGGCCCCAGGAATTGAGGTTAGGGAGGGGGGGGGGGGGGGGGGTTCGGGGGGCATTGAGAATATAAGAGTAGTTGCGAATTAAAAGGGTGCTTTCGGAAAAACAAGGGGGGACTACACCCCCGTAGAGGTGTGTAGGGAAATCACTGCCCCGGCACAAAACACGTCCCGCCGTTTTTCCGTAATTGCACGCGTTGTCTACATCCCACTGAACGGCGGCGATCACAATCCATTTCACTCAACCATTAAAAGAAAAAAAAAAACTGCAGCAAAACAAGGCGACGACGCGAACCACGCGATCGCAAGCAGTACGACCACACGGCAATCCGAGCGGGAAGGAGCACGCCTGTTACCCGCAGCGCCCCCTGGTGTCCTTGCGCGCCGCAATCGCTGCGCCGACCTCCTCCCTCCGTTGCTTCTCGGCGCGGAGGACGCACTGCCCAGTTCTAGTACACCATAGTCATGCGCAGTGCGCCCGGCGCTATTTGATAAATACCACCGACGTCCATTAAACTGTGTTCTTGTTGCTCTGCACACGATCCTGTCGACTACCTCTTTATCGTCAATGATACAGTGGTCACTTCCCCGTGTGTCAGGTTGGGCATTCTATACCATCAGTATTTCGGGTGACACAAAGGTAAGATCGAGAACAGTCTGTTTTAAAGTGAGGACGAATGAAGGTTGGCGATCCGTTTTTGAGGCATCTTAATGTGCAACCCTACCCTTGGTTAGTGATTCTGAGCCAGCAGATGGCGGTGGGATCGCCTTCTAGGACTGTACATCAATGCGAGAAATCCTGTGTGGTGGCGCTTTGCTACAGTGGCGTATTTTTCTATATCCTTAATTTGACACCCCTGGTCCCTTGCTTGTTTTTCTTCGCACGAGCTTTCTTTGGAACGCGCACGGCTGCGCCAGTTTTCGTGTAAAGGCCTGTTCACACATGCAGCGGAGCGCTACAAGCATAGTGCTGACCTCACGCTAAGCGCGTGCCGACGGGAGCCTTCACCAGCTTTGTATCGCACCGTCAAAACTGTTGCTCATGGCAGACGATAAGTAGCTGACGGCACGTGAGGAGCGCTACATCAGCGCTTGGCTGCATGTGAGAACCGGCCTTAAGGGGTCTAGTTGTCTACGCTCCGAGTTCACGTCTCCAGCAAATGTGGGCAGAACAAAACGCGAAAATCGTCCTGAGCCAAACGGCGAGACACATGCACAACAAAACCACCGACGAGTTGAAAAATATAAAATTGCCTGTGCGCCGTTATCGAAGATTTCAGAGGCCAATTACACATATTTCATTGTAATCAGATTTATATTGTCACAAATGAAGGTGACGAGAAGACGAACAGTGAACTGAAAAATAAAGGTTTAATCGGCGAACTTGTGCCAAACAGAATCAGTAAAGAAAGAGCGTCGAGGCAGCAGAAAAGCAGACGCCTACTTGGCAGCGTAACAGAGAGCGAAAGCGAGACTGACTCAACAAGGTCGCGGGCAGCTGCTTATCTACGTGCGTCACTATCTCGGAAGTTCGGCAAAGAAAGTTGGAATATCGCGCTCGGGGCGAGGATGAACTGGCACTTTCGAGAACAAGAAAGCAGGACAAAAGTTACGTCTGGTGCAAGAATGAAGGCGAATCTTCTAGAAGTGCGTGACCGAGCGTTGCTTTCGCTTTCTTGTTCTGCGGGCGGCAATATGACGGGCCTGCCCTTTTGTCATGCATGTGTTTGGCTCTTTGTGGATTTCCAGGAAAACGTGATGGAATGATAGACTTGGGTTTCCGAAATTCTGGCTTGAGGAATTAACTACATAAAAATCAAAACAAATAAACAATTTTTGGGGCGGTCAGGTGTCTCATTTAGGTAGCTGGGAGTCTATTTTGACCAAAACCACGAGACTGGAAAACACAAAAAATAACACTCAGGTTTCGATGTTGAGTTTGGTAAACCCAAAGTAGGACTGGTGCGGGAGTCATAATACAAAATGCCGAGGTTAAAAATGAACTCACAGCAATAAATGATAAGAATTAATTTTAATGCAAATTCAGTGATAAATGCAATGGCTGGCCAGGCAAAGGTTCTAGTTTCAGCCCGATCCGATACCTTATTCGAAATTTATAAGTGATTTTCTGAAAAGTTCAATGTGAAAATGTCGGCCGACGGAGTTTTCGAATACATGGGGCTCTATGGCACCAGAAACCGAAAACGAGCAAAAATGGGCTCCATTTTCCCATTGAAATTTTCAGAAAATAACTTATAACCTTTGAATAAGGTGTCCGTTCGGGACGAAACTTTGGCATCTGTTTGAGACCTAGCATTACCTTTGGGAGGCGGAGAATGAGCGTTAGGCGACGCGTAGTGTATTTTTGCGGCAAGAAAAACAACAAAAAACCTGTACATTTTTTTGTGACATCCTGTACCAGTTTTAATTTGGTGATTTATGCGCTCAAGTAGTGGTGTTTATAAATGAAAAAAATGCAAACGGGTAGAGTTTGATGTTGTATAAAATATAGTGTAAGCACGCACATGGTACGCTGATTAAGAATGAAACAACCCTACATTTTACTCTAGCGTTGAGCATATCGAAAGTTAAGGGTACATCAAAAGCTAAAGCTTGTACAGATATATACTGCTGAGGTCTATATGTTTGTATGCTCCATAGTACTTTATTGCACTCAGATTTGGCGTAAGTTGTCTCCTGATTGCTTACAACAAAAAGAAGGAAACATTCTAACTCTGGGTTAATAGAAAAACTCCACCTGCTAACAACTACCAATCATCTCGGCGCCGATGATGAGTATTCACTGCATGCCATCGGTCGCGTGCTTAGGACGAGATTTGCCTTCCTAAGCACGCGACTGTGCCGATTAAATTGTATTTCATACAATTTAATCGGCACTTTTTCTCCGATATTGTTGTGGGCGCCGCCATCTTGGTGGTTAGTAACATCAAAATCCAACTGCCGATCGTCATGATTCAGAAGTGTGGTGTCAGGGAGCTCACGTAATATTGCTTTGCTTTGTCGCGAACTGTTTAAACATTTGTAGAGGATGGAAAAGCGTTTCCTGTGGTTTTAAATAAAGCTTCAGATAACTGACAACCATCATTTTGAACACCAAGATATGTATGACGCGTAGCTTATTTAGTGCCTTTAGTTTAGTCCGACCGCATAGGCACAGAAAAAGAACGAACAGCTTGACCTTGCGCTCTTGGCGCTGCTTCAGAGGCTTCATCAGCCCGTAGCGTTGGCTGCGCTCCGAACTAAGGTAACGCAAAGCAAATATTTCAGATCTTAGGGTTTCACAAGTCAAACCATCAAAAATCACTTCACACGCCCCAATAAAAAAAAATAGGAAAAAGAATTGCGGGTTTATTTTGACTAACTGGAGATCATTTGGCGTGCAACCGGAATCTCAGAATGCCCTCCGTCGGATTGCGGGCACCTCGGCCGATATTTAAACCCGACAAATATGAATTCATGCGCCAGCGCGTTGGCTCAGAGGCAGTAAGACGATTTAATGTTTTGTGTTTTGTGTAATAATAATTGTCAGTTAAGAGCCACCGAGGTGGTTTTTTTAAACAAAATATAGTCAAACCATTCCGACAAGCTTAGTTTGATTGCAAAAATGATTTTGCAAGTGATAAGAACATTAAAATGTTTTCGCATACGTGGCGGAATCTGAAATGGCAGAATACATTTCATGGCGCCCATTTGGATCGCGTCGAGCATGTGTACCGACGCACACTAGAACGCGCTCAAAAGTAGCTGTGGTGCACTCGCAGCCTCGCGCTTGTTGTTCTGACATCCCTGGCTCGCTCTCTGCGGGCATCCTAAAGCCCCTCGATGTGTTTGCGTTTGTCTTGCAAGTAGCGTCAAATGCGCGAGCGCACGAGGCCCATGTCTCGAGCGGCCCCTGGAAGCAAATGGCGGCGCAGCACTGAAATGAGCGGGCCTTGGAAGCGAATGGCGGCGGAGCACCCGCAACAATGGTTGGCGGTACTTGTAAAAAAACGCTTTTATCAAGGGACTTTACGGGCATCCAGGCACACCCTGACATCTGGCGCTTTTTCCGTCTTTCACGTGGCGTTCCAAGCGGCACACGACAGGAAATGCACATTAAGCTGTTCTTGAACATGTGTCGCCATTTGTAGTTTATATTAAGAAACTACAGTTTGCCGTAACGGAATGGGAAACGTTTAAGGTTTGATTACATTTTAAGGTGTAATATATCAATATGGAAGTTCTGGAAACTGTAATATCGTAGGATGCTTCATAATTTAATGTCTGGTTATTTTGATTAGGTGACGTGATTCCGTTTTTAGCACCATAATATAATACCATTTTAAACTTTATTTTTTATTTTAGAATATACCTTATATTTACAGTTTGTTGCTTACTTTTTTTAATTTATTGCATCCAACTGAACGCTCACGTAAAGTGTCGTGGACGGTGAGACCTTATAACTCGAGAAATATTTTTTTCAATATCAGGGACTGTGGTCTATTAAAAGCTGAATAATTAATTAACAACTGAAAATAACCGTATATCGAGACATTAATGCATAGTTGAAAAACAACTCTTTATT
Source organism: Ixodes scapularis (assembly GCF_016920785.2). Lineage (NCBI taxonomy): Eukaryota > Metazoa > Arthropoda > Arachnida > Ixodida > Ixodidae > Ixodes > Ixodes scapularis. The sequence goes on along the minus strand of NW_024610101.1, from coordinate 90,427 downwards.
TTGACATTAACTTTATAATTGTAAGTTACATAGAAAGAAAGTTATAAGCCGTCAAAAAAGCACCAAACGTCATGCACGGTGGCGTTGCACCTTGTGGGATTTGCTAGCTACCAACACAGGTACCGATAGAGTAACCAAAGGGTTATCTCAGCAGCGGCGGCGATCTCAAAGGAGACGTCCAACCTAGTAGCCCGCGGTCCTTACATCTCCGCGGTAATATAGACGAACGTTTAGGGCTACATTACCGGGGGTTGGTTCGATAAATTACCTCCGTCGGTGCCAATGATCGACTACCTTGTCCCACTCTCTCGAATATACCGGAAGAGGAGACACACGACCAGAGTAAGGACAGAGTCCAAGAGCATTTAATAGAACACTCTTAAATTGAACTACAATGTCCCCATCCAAAATGCCCCCCGCGCCGGCAAGGTAAGAAAAGGCCCTTACCTGCCAGACGCGGGGTTCCGGGGAGCCAAGACCGGGGAAGCATCGGAGAAGTCGCCGACACACGTCCGATCTCTTTCACGGTCACCCGGACGAGTCCCTTTCCCGAAAGCGGGAAACGTAGAGGCGAAAGCCTCCTCGCCTGTCAGCAGTGATTCGTATCCGAGTGGGGGGACGGAAAAAGGTCCCCCCGGGAGGGAGTGAGAGGAGGGCCCCCCAAGCCAGGCGGCCCTCCACCTCACGAACAGGTCGGAGCTCACGGCGAAGGAGCCGAGTGTTCCAACCCGCGGCCGTTATCACAGCCATCAGGGAAGGGAGACCAGAGGAATCCCCACAACCTTAAGCCTAGATCCTTCGTTACATGAATGGGCGCATTTCCCCTTTGAGTAATTGTGTCACTTCCCCAAACAGGATGGTTCGCATTAAAATCCACGCATCATATAATTGGCCCAGGACAGGGTTTTCTGATCCTTTTCATTTCATCGGGATCCCATGGTTTGTGAGGACGCATGTAGCTCGAGACAATTAACAGTATATCATGTTTGCCCATTCTTATTGTTACGGCTGTATGTTCATCGTAACGAGAGTTAAAGTCGCTAAGGTCGATTTCCATTTGCTTGAGGTGCCTCTGTATGGATATAGAAGCCCTAGACTTCCCGTCGAGGTGCGGTGTCTTACTGTGATATTGGACGTATAGAAATAATCGATGAGGTCCTAGCTGCACATACATTTCTTGAAGAGTAAGAACATTTGGTTCAAGCTCCAGGAGGCGGCGACGAAGTTGGGTGAGTCGAGGTCGAAGAGTATTAAGACCTGTTTACATATACGGCGGAGCGCTAAGTTACATTGTAAAAAATTTTCACCCTATTTTACGGGCAAAAGTTGCTGGTTCAATATTGCCGGTATGGTTTACCGTAATCTAGAAACGGGACTGTCTGTAAAAACAAGGCATATAATTTCGTAAAATGACGAAACGTCCGTAGTTCACTTTACAGACAGTTATTCGTTTTCCATTTTACGGGTAAAAGTTGCGGGTTCAATATTGCCGGTATGGTTTGCCGTAATCTAGAAACTGGACCGTCCGTAAAAACAAGGCATATATTGTCGTAGAACGACGGAACGTCTGTAGCCCACATTACGGACAGCTATCTGTTGGAAATGTGAGAGCTGTCCGCACTAAATACCGAAGGACTATACCTTTCCGCCTTATAAGGCCAAAGCCTCGAGCCATCCGTACCACCTGCACCTCCGATACATCAGGCGACTCACCTGGCAGAGCTCTAGATCTGCCAGGGGCGTCACCTGACGTATCAGAGGTGCAGGACTGGTGCGGATGACTCGTAGCTTTGGCCTTGTATAATTCGGAAAGGTATAGTCCTTCGTTATTTAGTGCGGACAGCTTTCACATTTCATATGGATAGCTGTCCATAATGTGGGCTACAGACATTTCGCCATTCTACAAAATTATATGCCTTGTTTTTACGGAGAGTCCAGTTCAAAAAGACGTAAAGGTCAAGTGCTTCATTATTTAGTGCAAAAAGCTTCCAGATTCAAGCAAGACTAAGTCACATGAAGCTTTTGGGGTAGATTGGAATGGAGAGTTCATAGCTCCGTCATTTAATTGATGAACTTGAATAATATTTCATCCTCAGCCAAAAAGTTAATGTTTTGCAAAAGAGAAAGAGCACGCAACCTGTACTTCTCAATGCCAGGATTTTGTTTGTGTGAGCTCGGCTGTTCCTATAGATGACAGCTCAACAAACGAACCAATTAAGAAGTTTCGTCACAATACCTTTATTGGAAGAAGGCATGCCTTGCTTTAACTTTGAAGAAAATTTACATTATAGTTGTCCTTGTGCTGGCCATTTAGATGCCCCTCCATGCTTGTGCTTGAAGTTGTCATTCAATTGAAGACCTCCTCGGTATTTTCATGGTGCATGTAAGGGCAGCTTGAAATAAAGAGCAGAAGAGGATTTGCATTCAAACACAATCGCAACAAATTGTATATGACATTCACGGTTAAAGTAAGTGAGCAATGTGCCTACCAACTAGGCTAGCTCGTACTAAATATGACATATAAAATAAACCCCCCATAAATTGAACCAAAGTAAAAATTTGCATTGATTTGAATACCGAACATATCAAGTGCTTGAGAAATAAAACTAGCCAATTAAAATCGCACAACTATTCAGTGATATTAAGCACATTGGATTGAGCCAGATCTCCCTCAGTATATACAGTAGGCTCGCGATAATTCAAACTCTGATATTTAATACTTCTGGTTAAGTCAAACAAATTTCAAAACTTTGGTTGACCCGCTACGTTTTCAATGTATTCATAAGCAGCTTAACTCGAACGATGTTTTCGTGTAATTCATACTTTTTGTTCTCGCAGCACAGTTGAGTGCACTTCTTTCGGAGCACCGGTGCACTGCGGAGAACCAACACCTGTGGAGCTTGCTTCCGCTGGTGTTACTTTTCCGCAGTGCACCGGTGCTTGGTAAGAAGTTTGTTTAACGGGGTTAAAGCAGAGCAGAACCGTGTATAAACTGTTTTACTAAAAGATTGCGAGAGATAAAAAGGGAAAGGGCTACCGGCGCTTTCCCCCTTGCTGGAGCATTAAAGACAGTGAAAGCCCCAGATGAGAGGCTTTGCCGGTGTTCGGTGTAAGCATTGCCCGAACTTCGTTCGTGTTTTGTTCTCTGTTTTAAACTCCCAAACATAATTAGAGCCACGGGCTTGGATGGCAACAGTCCCTCGGTCATCAAGACACCATTGCTCAGTTATACGGTGCACGAATAACGACAGAAAGCGTCGAATACTGTCCGAGAGCCTGTGTAGCTTGCACGAAATCCGGCAAGGCGAGTGCGACTGCAGTGTCTTTAAGCTCCATCGCTTTCCACATGACCCCGATTTCCGGCAGTAGTGGCTTGCGTCCCTAAATCGAAAAGACTTTTCCCCAACACCATCCTCTCGACTGTGCTCGGAACATTTTGTGAATGGAGTGGGCATCACATTTAACGCTGTGCCGTCGATGAACACGGGGTGCGCTCGCAAGGTGCTTGCAAGTTTTCTCCTGATATTTGCTTTCAGCTTGTAACATTTCGGAACTGAATTTATTTTAATATAGATATTTCGAAGTGGTGACATTGACTCAATTTTATTATCTACAGCACTTAGTTGAAGGCTGATTTTCGTCGCCAGGTGTGGCTAGCGATTGTCAAAAAGTTAGTTCTATTGCTTTGCCTGAATCCCAATCTCCTGCGCAATACCAGAGAGCCATGAGCCCATGCTGACCATCAGAATGCGACTAGATTCTTCTTATTTTCAAAATTAGTACATAATGTAGCTGGAAAGAAACCTTCAATTTCTGTTGCTTAAAGTTGAAACATGCTCATGCATCACTGTTTATAAACATAGAAACATGCTCATGCATCGGTGTTTATAAACGTTTTATTTGAGGATCCCGTGCCAACGAGTGTGTCTTTTGTCGAGAACTGAAAACAGCAAAGTCGAGATGGGCCTTTTGCCGGAGCGAGTCGGTCAATGATTCAACGATTTGAAATTGATGCATGAGCATATTTCAACTTTCAGCAACAAAAATTGAAGGCTTCTTCCCGGCTACATTATGTACTAATTTTTAAAATAAGACTCTAGTCGCATTGTGACGGTCAACATAGGTTCATGGCTCTCTGGTATTGCTCAGGAGATCGTGATTCAGGAAGACCAATAGAACAAGCTTTTCGACAATTTTCAGCCACACCCGGCGGCGGAAATGAGCCTTCAACTCAGCGTTGTAGTTAATAAAATTGAGTCATTGTCAACACTGTGAAATATCAATATTAAGATAAATTCAGTTAGAAAATGTTACAAGCTGAAGCAGCAATTATCTCAAGAAAACTTGCACGCACCTTGCGAGCGTACCCCGTGCTCATCGACGGTACAGCGTTAAGTTCGGTGTGCGCTCCATTCACAAAATTTTACAAGCACGGTCGAGAGGATGGCGTTGAAGAAAAGTCTTTTCAGGTTACGGAAGCAAACCACTGCCACCGGAGATTGGGGTCATGTAGAAACGCCGCACTCACTTTGCCGAATTCCGTGCAAGATACATAGGCCCTCAGACAGTATTCAACGCTTTCTGTCGTTCTTCGTGTACCCTAAAACCGAGCAATGGTGTCTTGATGACCGAGGGACTGTCGCCATCGATGCCCGTTGCTCGAATTAAGTTTGAGAGTTTAGAACAGAGAAGAAAGCGCAAACAAAGTTAGGGCAATGCAGATGCCTAACACCGGGACGCAAATAGAGGGCTTGACAAGATCTCTTGGCCAACCAGAAGCCGAAAAGAATCTCCTAGCCGTGGTAGTGAGAAACAGTTTTAATAAGTGCGTAAGGGTTAAATGCAGTACCTCTTCATGGTTATGGTGCACAAAATGTTTCGATTATGGTTATGCAAGAAGATGTAAGAAACTATTGTGCCACTTAATTTCTGTTTTGCTCAAACAAAGTCAGATCGCTTCCATGGAAGATTCCCAGCGCTCGGATTATGTCAATCGTTCTGTTGGTCGTGCATGCTTTTTATATCTTCTATATCTTTATGTATATTCCACCATGATGTTGCATGACCGTGATCAAAACATCATGTGCACCATATTTCCAGTCACCGAGAGTTACCACCTTTCAATTTAGTGGGAAAGCTGAATTGGTGCAAAGGTCACGTAACATAAATCGCTCTGCTAAATGTAGCGGGAACCTTACTTTGTCTCTAGGTCAGATGACGTCAGATCACGCAATACAAATTTTTCTGCCAAATTTGGTGGGGAAACTGAATTGGTGTATAGGTTCCGTGAAATCAATTTTTCCGCTAAATCTAGCAGGTAACCTGAATTTGTCTGTAGGTCACATGACGTCAGATCATGTGAAATCAATTTTCCCACCAAATTTAGCAGGGGAACTGAATTGGTGCATAGGTCAGATGACATCAATTTTTCCGCTAAATTTAGAGGGAAAACTGAGTTGCTGCATAGTTCACGTGACATCCATTTTTCCGCTAAATTTATCAGAGAGCTTGAAATTGTCTGTAGGTCCTGTGACATCAATTTTCTGCTAAATTTAGAGAGGAAACTGAACTTGTGTAAAGGTCACGCAACAAAAATGTCCCCACTACATTTAGCGGCAAAGCGCACGGACCGATGGACAACATTTTGGTATTGGAGGGCAACGCTAAAAAGCACCTCATGTTTAAGAGAAAAAAAAAAAAAAAAAGCCGCTCACCTGATGTGCATTTCTGGAAACAGGCTTTGACTAGCAATAAATTATTGCCTCAGGAATGAAGTGCTGCTTCAGTAATGGTCCCTGCACAAACAATTCAAGTGTAAGAACACAAGCCCCAAAATTTTCTTGCCATCCTCCTCCCGCTACTTTTTTGTGCATTTAATTAATTTCATCCCTTGGCAAATCCTAAAGATTTCAAAGTGCTTATCCCACGTCTTTCTCTTAGAGCCTGGTTCATGTTGCAAAAACTTGGCTGAGTGGATAAGCTGGAGCATTCATTGTTCATCAAGACACTTTTTCTTTCACCCCGTCCTGTTCTTGAAAGCAGAAACTCCTCTCCCTTGACCACGGTCATTAAGGACTTTTTACAGATCATACACAGGAGGTTGGCATCGCCAAGACAAACTCATGTCTTTAGTTTGAGCAAGGAATAAGCGTTTGTCTGATCTACGGAAAGTTCCTGTTATACCAAGGCTCGTACTATTCCGTTGTCAAAGGAGCAGGCATTGTTTATAAAAAACTTCCTTTCATTACATTGTTTCAGAGAACAATTGTTCTTTTTTAATAGGGACCAATTAATCATATTAGGACAATTGCCAAATAATGGCAGATTCACGCGATGGATTGAATCGCAATTTTCATCCGTGGACCGTTTGTCGCGTTACCATCATGCCGGCTATTCCTCCGATTTGCACCTCATCAGCAGACGCCCAGACTTAAGGGCAAAGTGCCCTTCCATGCCCAGATTTTTAGCGGGTGAGTAACAGTAAAAGCGTTTACGGTAGAGCACCAACAGCACAGCAATATTTTTGGTTTTCGAATGAGCCAAACAAAGATAGTGCACTGTACTTTGTCCATTCGCTGTTTCATTTTGTCGAACCATTCTTATTTTCCACTCGTGAAAGAAGCTGCAAGAACTTTGCCCAGCCGACAAGCCGCAGGTTCTGGTACTCCTCCGGGTTGATGTCAAGAAGCTTCAGTGAAAACTTGCCTAGCAAGCTGCAAGCTTCCCTGCATGTCCACCCAGTTTTCAACCCAGCCAAGACCTTTCTTACGGCTGTAGTGTGCTGAAGAGTGGTGCACAAGCAAGCAGTGCATGAAGGCATTTCCAAATGCCCCTCCGCAACACCAGGACTTCATCACTTAGACGCTGAAGCCTCCTGGAGCAGGACGATACTTGTGCCATGTGGTTAGTAAAGCTAGTAGCGCTTTACGCTAAGCCTGTCATGATGCTTCGTCTCGCTTGGTATGTAACAGCAGCACACGATACTTTTTCATAATAGCACAGTGATCATAGTCGCAAACATCACTTCTGACCTTGGAAAACTGTGCCACAGTGCGATGTTGGCATTTTGCGGAAATGCAGGGCCGGGAATAGGTTCAGTGTGTCCTCGCTGTCATCTGCTAGTCTCCTCAGTATGGATGTGCTTGGGGGACTGATGTTCCGTGGACGTCTTGTCACTTGATCAATTTATCTGCGGATAAGTTCATCATGTGAATCGGCCATAAGTGGACAGCGGAGTCTGCAGTGACTTAAAGGGGTTATGACACGAAAATTAAACGGATCTATTATTCTTGAAATGGATTGCTCATAGACTACTTAGTATATACACCAAGTTACGCAATTTTAGAGCTCTGGTAATTGCACTATTCAATTTACGAATTTTGTATCATTTTCATCTGGCGACCAGGCAACACTGCCCAAGTTAGTCACATCATGGTGCCCATAAAGCATGTGACCATGAACGCTCTCTCATTCTAGGGGCCCCCATGATCGCCCAAGCTCTCCTTGCCGCGGTACGATCAAAATCGCTCGCGCAACTCGGCAACCCAAATGCTTTTCTCGCTCTCGCCGCCGGACCGTTGACCTTCTACCCTGCATGCGCCTGCGAGATATTCCCGGGCGACAGTGACCACAACGAGTCCGTCCGTAACTCGCCGTCACTGGAGTTTGTCGCCAGCGGGTCGCAGTCAAAATGAACAGCTTTCAACATCTCTTCATAGCAATCATACTCATCGCTGCTGCAATCAATGTCGAACACTTTGACAAGGCGAGCGATGTCGTAGACGTAATCATCACAAAACGCATGCTCGAAACGTGGAAGGTAAACGAGAAAGGTGAAGCTCGAGACGCCAAGATAGCCAAATATGTGAGTGCGTGCAAGGAGACATCGCGCTGGAGGCTGGCTACAAAGCCAGCCTCCAGTTCTGCTTGGATCCGCCCCTCCAAGGGATTCACATATAAGTGGATTTATCCTCGAAACTATCGCGCTATTCTCAAAACAAATCTAGCAGGGTTTCAGGAACATACAATGGGTCCTAGCAGTATAGCTATCTTATGTTGTATTTTTGGCGTGTCATTTCACGCCAAACATTTTTGTTGACGTTGCCTGCACATCATAAATGTGTGTCTCGTATCCAAATAGACATTGTCGAAGGAACGAGGAAACTGCATAATAATGTCGCACACTGTTTACCTTAACCGTTTCTTTTTTCTTCAGTTTTTGATCCTAAGTTGTTTTTTCTATATTTATTGCACGTACGGCCCAAGCTGCACATGTCTTCACAATTAGTCGCCATCCTTAAAAATGTGTACAATAAAAAAAATACATGCTGCCATCTCTGAGCAGCACCGCAAACTATGCTCGGAACAAGCCTGGGATGTCCAAAAAGAGCCAAGGGGCGAGGTATAGTGCGCGGATGAGTTACACTCATCCTAAACGGTTTAGGAGCGGCCCTAGGTAGACGAGCGAGGCTCGTCCAAAATGGGTTAAGGTGCACCCACACCTTCCACGTCGTTGAATCTCATGTAGTAGTATATGATGCTAAATTACCAGACTAGGTTACAGAAAGTAAAGAGCAAGAGGAGAACGGGATGTCATACCTTTTCATGTTCTCATTTTTTCGCCAGTCCTGTATTAAAAGGTTTTCATAGTAAAACTGATGGTTGTATTTTATCTACCCTTTTGTTTCTCGCAATCTCCTGCCTACCAACTCAACCAGCAAAGTAATTCCCCCCCCCCCCCCCCCAACACACATCCAACCCACAATAGATATTTTTGGATACAAGATGCCATGAATGTGCTGTGCATGTGAACCAAACCGAAGACAAATTTGCGGTCTGAGGGAATAAAGAGTTACAAAACTGACAAATATGACAGTAGCATACTTTTCACTTTTGCACATGTACAAGAACCGCTAATTTCTATTAGAAAAGCGGAAAAGCCCAAGGCTATCAGGTTGCTCACCGACAGCAACTACCAGGAAGAGAAAGGGGGGGGGGGGGGGGAAGGGTCATGATTGTGAGGGCAGCTGGTCTGTAATGCTTGTGCTTTCCTGAAAGTTGCAAGTAAGATTTTTAAAGAAAAATTACCCAAACTATTGCAACAAAATAGTCTTTCATTTCATTTCTCATACCAAAAAGGTTGGCATGAGGAACTTTGCCCAGCTGACACGACGCAGAATCTGGTACTCATCTGCGTCGAAGAGCTTCTGTAAAGACGCGTCTAGCACGCCGCAATCACTTTGAATCTCCAATCAACCTTTCACCCAGCTAGACCTTTCTTGTGGCTGTGGTGTACTGAAGGCACAAGTGCAAAGTGAGTGAAGGCATCTCTAAATGCCACTTAGCGGGCCCAGGACTTCACCGCCTCCACGCCAAAGTCTCCTCGAGCAGGACCATGCTTGTGTCTCTGCCATGGTTTGGTTTAGTAAGGCTAGTTGCGCTTCGCACTAAGCCTATCATGGTGTTATGTCTCACTCCGCACGTAACAGTGGCGCACAGTTCTTGTTCAAAGCAGCAAATGTCGATTTCGATGTTGGACAACAGTGCCACAGTGTGGTCGCAAACATGTTTGGCTCGTCCTGGCTGTCATTTGCGCGTCTGCTCCTTCGTGTGGATGCGCTTGGGAGACGGACAAACAGCGGACATGATCAATCCGTCTGTGGATCAGTTCGTTGTGCGAACCAGCCATCAATGAAGAGCGCTGTTCAATTTGAACCTGATATAAATAGCCCTTTTGCAAAATCCCCCAAGCACGAGGATTTGTGGGAGAGACTGTCCCTCGCATAGCCGCTCTGCCTTGAGATTGCATTGCCTTGTCGCTTGCCTCCTCTTAATCCTGTTTTTTGATTCCATTACCTGTTTTTATCTATTCTAATGTATTTTTTATTGCTTCTAAGCATAGGCGTAGACTTCGGTGGGGCATTGGGTCTCGTGCCCCCCCTGGTGAGATCCGCGGGGGGTGAGGGGGGCAGGGCGGGGCCCCACCCTCGGGCCCTGCCCTGCCCCCCTAAGATACAGCGGTGTGCTGTATCTTAGTTAAGTAAGCGGCACTCGAAGGCATACGCTACAGTGCGAATAACTGGAGCGAGCGTGGGTGGCCAAATCACAGCGCACTCGGCTCTCGCGTCACGATAGTTGATTCAGAGCTGTGCCTATCCCTATGACATGTGCGCGGGTGTTCATAAACTGCTCCTCTCGACTGTACGCGGGTCAAATTGAACCAACAAAAACAGCTAACAGCGCGATAGGAATCTGTAGCAATGATAGTACTCATCCCGGAAAACGACGCGCGAAGCGGCGTGTTGTCCGTCAACACTCCCGTCGAAAAAGGCAAAGTAAAGACACAAATACTATATATATACAAGAAATATTGTGCACAGAAGAGAATAGAAACCCTTAGAAGCAATAAAAAATACACTGGAATAGATAAAAATATGTAATGGAATCGAAAAACAGGATTAAGAGAAGGCAAGCGACAAGGCAGAGCGGCCAGGCAAGGACAATCTCTCCCACAATTCCTCGCGGGCAGGCCGGGGCGCTCAGGAAAATAGCAAGTCGTCTATTAACCGAGCAGCACCTTTCTGTAGGATGGCTAAACCAACCTAAAACCCCTGGATATGTTTGTGTTAGTTTCTTAAGTGGTGTCAAAGTGCCAGTGCACGAGGCCCGTGTAGCACTTAGACGCAAATGGCAGTGTAGCCCTGAAATGAAAGGCGTTTGGAAGCAAGTTGCATGTGTCTCTCGCGTTCATACAATTCAAGCTGAACCGTATGAACGCGATTTAGCGAGTGACGGCAATGAGCGACGGAGAGCTCTCATTGCTCGGTTTTTGGATTTCTGGAAAGCTTTGCTCATCGCCTCGGTCGCTTGTTCCCGTCGCTTTCATGTGGCTTGCCTCGTCGTGCAGCGGATCGAGCGATAGCAAAAAGGGTCGCCATCACTTTTCATGTTGCTCGCTAAATTGCTTACATGCGTTTTATACTTTATAGTTGTTGGCACTTGCCAAAATGTGAGGCATGCATTTTATTAAGGGCTTTGCCCTTGCTGACTCTCAGACTGCTGGGATAACTTTGGGTTCCAGTGAAATACGACCATGTGACTTCTCCCTTTGCTTATGAGCTGAGGAGGAAGTAGTTTAAAACACTTTTTTTTTCTCTTTCTTTTGACACTAGTCAATGCGCGTTTTTGTTTTTTCTCCTAACCTTTACAGTGAAGTGCTGCCAGGGGGTTAGTAAATAAGTGCACCATATACAGAACTTTTTTATAAGAAGTCAGTGCCTCAGTCGAGAGAGAACTCGTTTATACTCTTCGCAAGCAACATCATCAATACAGACCTTACTTCTAAAGGTGCACGTCACGCAATGTTTCGAGTAGTTTCCGAGGACGAAAATCGAACTTGAATCTAACCTCTCACAGTGGAAGCGAATACAAGCGCCATCACACTAGCGGGTACCTTTAGCAGTCATGGGTTCCGCAAAACACACCGCCTAGCTATCTGGTACCAAGCCGCCACTCGATTTGCAGAAATCAAGCTCCCAGATACACTCACCAAGTGCCTCGCTTGGCCCCCCTGCCTCCGGTGGGACCTTTGCCTTCGGTTGCGTTCCCGCAATCTGAGTGCCCGTGCAGCGACAGGTCGGTTCCGTGGCTTCCTTGGCAAAAGCTCGAGGGTCATCCAATGCGGAAAGCACCTGTGCGACAAGGAACCGCACACGTTCGCTTTCACGCCGACTGCACACAAAAGGATCACGTCATAAACGCTCCGAACAGAAAGGACTCAAAAAGTAAAACGAGTGAGCGAGCACTCACCAATTAAACTCATATCCACAGCTGGTTTTATGGGCACGCCGGCACCTAGGACACTTCCTTTTTCCAAGAACGTTCTTCGATGTTTGTTCCTAAAGTCTGAAAGCGCCCGAAAGTTGCGAAAGTTTTGAAACTCGCTTCGTTTTTGAAAGATTTTGCGTTTTGTTACGATGGCAATGGCGATGCGGCGATGTTCATTGGTTTCGAGTTCTGATCAAGTTTATTTGACGCAACGTAAATTTGCTTGTTTTATTCGACTTAAATTAAAACTTTAAAATACAAAAAATTGTTTTAAGATTTATAAAATTATTTGTAATAAAGCATGTCGAAGCGCGTTGTCTACTAAACTGGAGCTTGGCTTCGTCAGCTTCGTTTCAATTTAACATGGCGGCGACCACTATTGTGCCGTGTACCGTGCGCGACTTATTTGCTGTGCATTGGTTGTCCTGTTATCCACCTCCTGCGATCCTCATCAGCCCCAAGCATGCTGTCTAAGTATTGTGTCCTCGCCGGAAAGAATATCCAGTCTTCTTGGAAGCGTTGCTCGAATGTCGTCGGCACCCACGAACCGATGTGAACGCCCTTACCTTCAGTGTCCGGAGACTGCTGCAAACTCCGACGAGAGCGGACGTCTTCTCCGGGCTCTGCGAACCCCAGAGAACTGTACGCGACTGTATGTGATCCTGGTATAAACATCGCTGCGCTCAGTCGGCCCGCCGCAGCACGTCCGCCGAGAGATCGGTTCGCTCGAGTCTCGTTCTGCGAGCGGCACTCCCTTTTCTGCTTCGAATACGGCTACAGCCGACATCGCCGCTTCGCAGCTCACCAATATCTTTGCGTCCATCCTGAGCCAAGACATGAAAATCTCTCTAGAGCGAGACGACCGAGGTGGGAAATGGATCACCCCTGGAAAGCCCCGCAAATCTCGTCTTCCGGCCGACTTTGACCCCGAACTTCACGTAGTTATAGTGCATCTCCCAGTCCGTCCTGCTGGCGCAGCTGCGCTGCCTCTTGACAGTTTGCCGGCGTTCCTGCAAGCCGCACAGCTTTCTGCTCATACATGTACCGACGTGTCGCTCCACCTCCGGCAAAATAACCGTCCTCCACACCCATCACGAAGCGATCGTCAACTAGCTACTTCGCATCACCAATATCACCTTACAAAACACTTCCCCTCCCGCCCACTCCTACCTAGCCGCTCCAAGCAACTCCTGCCGAGGTGTTATACGTGGAATTGCCTCGGAGGCCACCCCTGACGAGATCATCAATGATCTGGAGTCTTATCAAGGTGACATCCTTCACGCAAGGCGAGTAGGCACAACAGGTTCAGCCATCATCACCTTCATCGGAACCCATGTCGCTTACACAGTGTACTACCGCCGCCTTGAATTTCGCTGCCGTCCCCACAAAACTCGAGCCCATCATTGCAACAGCTGTGTCGAGTATGGACACCATACTCTGGCCTGCCCGGGCAACCAGCGACGCCGCCCCCTGTGTTCCACCACCCTGGCCCGCCCAGACGAACCCCATCCCTGTACTCCCTGGTTTGCGTTGCTTCAACTCGCAGTGTGGTTCTCAAACAGGGCACTTGGTCCCGAATAAGCTGCTGCACCTTCACTCACTCCATGAGACGCATCCCTCAACAGTTCTAGCAGCATGTAAAGCGTGGATGCAGGATTCGGTTTATGGTAGTCACCTTGTCAATTGCTACAATGGAGCTCACTGCTTACAGAAAGGATCGTGCTAAGAACTGTAGGGGTGTGCTGGTCGTGGTACCTTTTCTACTACCCTTTTTGGCGACGCCACGACCTGAAGCTGGAACCTCTCACAAGCATGGCAAGGGGCTGCTATACTGTGCATGCTACCTGGCTTCCGTGAAAGCTGAGTCCTACGACCTGCCCAGCGAGCCACTGGTGCTCATTAACACGATTTAATTTAATGTGTGCATACTAGACGTCTTCAAGTTGAGTCGCTCGGAGTGCAGTGTACACCATGGAACCATTTCCAGTGGCCCCAAATACTCGACAGTTCGACGGTACAGTGTGCTCAGTCCACTTGTTCTCAACATGTTTATTAATCGTGATCCCTGCAATCAACTCCACTGCTTTTACGGACGAACTGATACTGGTGCCGCTTATCAGGTGGCCCCAGAAACCACCAGGGTTTGCAGAACAACATCGACAAGGTCTACTATAAACAGCCAGCTATGCTTCTTCGCACAGCCTGACGACAGTTTTGTTCGAAACGTGCAGAACACTGGGTTTTGTACGTAGCGTGTCCAGTAGACCAGGCCATAACAGACTTAGGTGCCTTTCACCAGTGGCGTACCAACTTGGTTTTGAGTGGGGGGGGGGGGCAAACTAAATTCCCTTCCCTTCCCCTCCTCCCCCCCCCCCCCCAACCCCCCGGAGCCGAGGAGCGGTGCCCTTGGCATCCATTGGGCGCTGCCAGCCAGTGTTTGCCCTGCCCAGTGGTGGCTGTTTTAGGGGGGCAAAACACATGACTTGCCCCCCCCCCCCCTCTTAAGAACTGGGGGACAAGCGCCCCCCCTTGATCCCCCGGTTGGTACGCCCATGCCTTTCACAGCCCTGGTCCTGCCACACCTAGAGTATCGCAGCTCCAAATGAGACTCCTGTGAGGTTGATCTTGTAAGATCAGTTGAAAGTGTTCATCGAAGGGCAACTATACACTATTCTTCAGCAGCCAAGCTCACTCCGGATCACTCACTGCTTTGACATTGGCTAGAATTCTGGCCCTTCACCGGACGACCAGAGTTTATCTCAAGAGTGGCCCTCCAGCGGGTTGTCTTATTATGCCTCCTAAACAGCGTTGTGGAACTGCAAGTTCACGAGACAGCACTGAAGGGAGTTGTTTGCAAGAATTGGGCTGGTGCCTTTCAACCGTTTCGTACTGTAGAGCAACAGCCTTCCTTCTTGGTGTGGTCTTCACTGTTCTGGCAATCCCTTTATTTGCACTCACGCAGAACCCCCCTAACAATCATCACAAGCTCGAAAACATCTGTAGACAAAAAACTCGCTACCCTCACTCCCACTGAGGTAGAGCAGTGTCTATGTGCTTTAACGTGAATTGCAGACTTTTACTTGATTTCTATTTTGTGTTTCCCCCCACTTTTATTTGTTCCTTTTGCAGGGTACTGCGGGTTTCTTGGTATAGTCTTTGGCCTCTTTACTATAACGAATTGTTCTTATCAGGATTAGACAATAAAAGCACTTCTAACGCTTTATCCTTTACTATGGTACTCTTTGGCACACAACTGTACTATTTTATTCAACCTAACAAAAAACGGGTTTTATGTCCGTTAACTAAGAAACGGACACACTGTCCGTCAGAATTACGACAAAGTGTTTGTAAAATTACGGAAATTTTTTACAGTGATAGCGCTACGTGAGCGCTTCAATCAGCGCTCATGTGGCGCTTCCTAGGCGCGTTACTTAGTTCTAATATAGCGCGCGATTAGCACTTTTGTAGCGCTTCGTTAGCGCTATAAGGGGTATTCACACGAGGGAGAAATCCCGGGGATTTCTCCCCGGCAGGCGCATCCCATGACGAAAAAGTCAGGCTTTGCAATGTGCAAAAGCCTCGCGTTTTCATCTCGTGATCCGCGCGTGCCGGGGAGAAATCCCCGGGATTTCTCCCTCGTATGAATACCCCTTTAAGGTGTATCCACACGACGGACCGAATTGCTCTTTTGGCCCGCGGGCCGCGCATCACGTGATCTTACGTCACCGGTTTTTGAGGTCCACCGGCGGTCCGCGGCCCGCGCTTCTGAGAAATGCCAAGCGACTTTTCTTGCCCGGACCGCGGCGGCGGACCGCGGCGTTTTTAGTATAATTGAAGCGCTAAGTCTGGCAGCAAGCTGACTTTTGTTGTTTAGACTGGAATCCAAATGCAAAGTCGTTTTCTTTTGGCGCCAACTGTTGAAGACGAAGAAGACGAACCTTTTGTTGTGCGACGATGGAACTTTTTACTTCATCGCGCTCATGGAGCAATACCCCGCTCCGTGGGACAATAGTCGCGACGACTACCCACATAATCATCTGAAGATGTTCCCCATGCCTTTTTCGGTTGACTTAAGTCGTCCTCGTCCTCAATATTCAACGCCAGGGCCACCGCGGCCAAACGTCTCTTTCGTTCAACCTCCATCTTGGCTCCTTACAAATAAGCGCGAAACACATGTACGACGAAACCGTCCGATCCGACGTCCGACCGCGCAATACGACGCTCGGAGGCGAGGGTTTTCAACGCTCTCCGATGCTACGAACACCCTCTCCCCCCAAGGTCACTCCGGCAGTCCGCACGTCGGATCGGAAGGTTTCGTCATACATGTGTTTCGCGCTATAGCCTCAAAGCAGCTCGCTGCATGCGTTTGGCGGAGCTGTGAGGTCGAGGGTTAGACCGGCCCGTTCGCTCTGTCGTCTGCTCTTTTTGTCCGCCGTGTGGATGCTCATTGCTGCCAGGCGGCCCGCGGGCCGCGCATCACGTGATCAATCGGTCCGCGGCCCGGTCCGTCGTGTGGATACACCTTTAAGCCCGGTTCAGACAGTTGCGTTTGACTGCGTTTGACTGCGTTGCGGCAGCGAGAAACCAGAACATCCCTGCTGCTTATGTCGCGTGCCAAGATGATTCCTTGAATTGGATTCCACGCTTCACACGAAGCACAGATGTGCCGGTGACTCGTTTTCGGTTCTCGACGCAACGCAGTCAAACGTACTCAAACGCAAATGTCTGAACCGGCCTTTAGTAGCGCCTTGTTAGCGCTTCTAGTACGGCGGTTATTGCTGCGGATTAGCGCGTGCACTGCGGTTCCGGTTCCTGTGGTTGGCTGTGTATCAACAGCTCCATGGCGGACATGGTGGACGCTGAAATAGAAACGCGACAAATGCTCATATGCAATTAGTGCATATGTGTGGACGACTTCACACCCAGAAGACACTTCTGGGTGGGCGAAATCTTTCGCCACCGAGATGCCGACGGGTATCCGGCGAACCTTGTTCCCAGGCTGAGGGGCCGAGAGACAGAGCTCTTTCGAAAGTGATTATTTCTAACTGCGTGTCTTTGGAACCAGGGTCACGCATATCGAATAGAAAGGGATGAGGTCGTACCCAATCAATTAGTCGCTCAGAGTCCATGATGCTGGATCGTCTGCCCGACCCTTTGCTGTAGGTACAGTGTACTAGAATGTAGGTACAGTGTACTAGAATACTTGGGTAGTGTTGGGACTAGTTGGGACTTTAGTTGGGACCAGAGCGGCACGGCAACGGGAGCTCGTGAGGGCGCGTGTATTGACAGCTTGTGGCGGCGCTTTAGACGAGTTACCCGGAAAAAAATTGCGCAGCCCGCCACGTTTGGCGAAATATGCGTTCGAAATCGACGATGTTATTGCTCTTTTTTTCACTTCAAACGGTGCGCGCGTCGGGTAAGCCGATTACGATTTCATAGTTCCGTGTGTTCGATTGAAATATGTTTTGAATCTTGTGTGTTCTGATTTTGCGGATGGTGAACGCGCAAGGGTAGCGCCGTTCGATTCGTACGGCGTAGATTCTTGCGCTTATTTTGTCGCATAGTGTCGGTGGAAAAACAATTATAGCGGAAAACGGTTCGGTACCGTCCGGTGCTTCAGTGAAGATTGAATTGTGTCACCAGTGTACGGCCTAAATTTAAGTAATCGCTCGTGTAGATGCGTCGTCTGCTCTAGGCAGACGTTGGGAAGCATGGATCACCACGACGGATGCCTGTCTCCGGGTGATCTGCACTATTTATATATATATATATATATATATATATATATATATATATATATATATATATATATATATATATATATATATATATATATATATATATATATATATATATATATATATATATATATATATATATATATATATATATATATATATATATATATATATATATATATATATATATATATATATATATATATATATATATATATATATATATATATATTGGTTTACCAGCGTGGGAATTCTGCAAAACAATGGATTCCGACCCGAATAACATAATAATGGTACTGTGGGCTGTGAAATCCCAGGTTCGATGCATTTCTTTAACCTTTAGCTTTTGCAGTAATATAAATATTTAACATAAAGAGAAGTCAGTGCTGTATCGAAAATTGCCGTGCTATTAAGTTCCTCTGCAGTCAGTGTTTCCCTCTACTGTGCCATGGTGTGGGTAAGCTTTTCAGAGTCTGAACAATTATACTACGTTGCGATGAGGAGAGAGTGCCTCTTCTAGTTACGATCCGCAAACTGCACGTTGGCAGCACAACTGAAACACGTGTAACAGGCTGTTCTAATATATCTGCCGCGAGTGTAATGAACACGTGCAAACGAGCAACGCAGCAACGTTGGTGTTATTAAATGATCTATCTGTAGTGCGGGTTCACCCGCTTCAATCATCTTGGTGAGAGCCACGGATGTCAATAGCCTAATATTATAAGTTTGCCTAAATAATCTTCTATACAAACACAGTAGACTCTGAAACTCCAGCAAACAAACCGCACCACGACAGACAGCATTGGCCGCAGCGACACTCTTTTACTGATGAGGGCTAGCGACCTTCACGAGACTTTCCGATTACCCTCCGCCCTCACCTAACACATATCGGGACTGGGCAGTTCATTGATTAATCTTTAGATTATTCGCGTAATGCTCTGATTGCGATTTTTTTTTTTTGCCGTTTAATCGCACTCTTGTGGTGGAGAAAGTCAGCAAAAAGTAAAAGATGCCTGTTCTAATTTTTCTGACGTCTTTGTCTTTTATGACACAGGCTTGCGCGTTAAACCACTTCAACGTGCTTGTCATTGCCACCAAGGGTGATTATACTGTTCAACTAAAAACTTAAAAATTACTTCATATTAAAGGCTTCCCGTGTTCATATCTAGGCGTCACAACGAGAAGTCTAAAATTGGAATGAAATGTGCCATTTATGACATAGTAACATAAGTAAAAAATGTGTAGTTTTAACTTCTTTCATGCAATATGACCGGCGAAAAATCAACGAACGGATTTATAGGTTGGTTCGTCTATTAAAGGGTAGCGATCAGTCGGGTTAAGTTTCTAATCAAACCACAGCTCCAATGAGCATTCAATGTTTTATGAAAGCTATTGCTTGTACGAGAAAACAGAAATACGTGGGACAAGCGGTTGTATACGAACCAACACACTAAGAATACGAAGCTTCCGACCTAATAATAATCGCTTTGCTGTATTTTCACGGATGTGAAACGATACAACACAACTTTTACTAAGAAGAAACGACAATCAAAATATCAAACACTTAATAAGGAGGGTCAAGCTCAGCCGGAAACGGGCTTGTGTCGTCGATGTCCACACTTCTGAATGTGCGCCCGTAGCACACGACGCACGGCGGTATCCCCGCTTTCGCAAGTTTCCAATTTCTGCCGCACGGTGGCGACACGGTTCGATCTCGAGGCGAATACAGCGCGAGCTTTCTCCCCACGTGCTCCGAGCTTGTGTGCTCTAAGCTCTAACCCACTCGGCCACCGATCCTTTTTTTTCTTTTCTTTTTTGCACTTGACCACCGGTCCCTCTGTGGCTACGTTTACATGGATGCGATCGTAGCGCATCGAATCGAGCAGGAACCAATCGCACGCAGCCTGTCTTCCTACTTCTTCCTCTTCTACTTATCTGGTACCAATCAAAATAGTCAAATCTCGATTCGATGCGCAACGGTCGCATCCATGTAAACGCAGCCGTTGACTGTCTGGACCACGGTGTAAGATAATACTCTTCAGGTGAGGACAGCGCGCCGCTCGCGCAGTGCATATAGAGTTCGGTTTTCACTCTCTCTCTCACTATGGTTTCAAGCGGCGCCGGCAGATGACTCGTCGACCCATGGGCACGGCAAGGACGGCTCGTGCCGCCTCATACTCCCCACGCGCAGAGCTCCAGCGAGGTTGTCGCTCGTACAGAAAGACCACGGTGTACCGGGGTCTCATGGCAACGAGATAATTTTCTTGTAATTTTTTTCGCTCTCACACAGTTTTGCCGTTTGGCCGCCGGCGACACTGTCAGCCGCGGGCACGGTGGCGGCGGAATGATACAGCCTTTCGGATGCCCGTCGAACGGACACTATCTGATTCCTCGCGCCGTGTGTTCAGCCACGCCGTGTCCTCATGCACCTAAGTAGCGTATCTTACACCGTGGTCTGACCTAAAGCCCTTTGATGTGTTTGCGTTTGTTTTGCAAGTGGCATCAAATGCGCCAGTGCACGGGGCCCGTGTCTCCAGCGGCCCTTGGAGGGAGTTGTCGGCGCAGTACTGAAATGAGCGGCCTAGTGGCTCTAGAGCGGCCCTTGGAAGCGAATGGCAGCGGAGCACCCGCTCCTCGCACGTGTCTTGCGCGTTTCCGCAACAATGGTTGGCGGTATTTGTAAGCGTAAATTTTATCAAATGAATTTAGTCTGCACTTGCCGGCAGCGCCTTCAACTTATGGAATTTACGAGGATAACTCGAGTGAAACATAGCTTTGTCTATTTTAGTGTGTTTTTTTTGCTGACAGGCATACAGACGGAAAGTGTCCTTTCTTGCCATACCCGTTGCCAATCTTGTCAGCTGCTGTGCACTTAGCGCGCGATTGTGACGAGTAGTAGAGCCGCGCCACTTGCTTGGACAGAGAACTCCTCTGTACAGTTCGCGGGTGGTAAACGGTGGCTTCTTGCTTTTGACTCGACGCGCAGAAGTATGGACCTCTTCGACAAGGTCCACACCTCTGGACGTGCAGAAGTGTGGACCTCGCCACTACATGAGCTATGCTTAGGGTCGGCACTCTGTTCACCAATATTGCTGTGGGCGCCGCCATCTTGGTGCTTGTACAGAGCAGACGCAACTGCCGATCGTCATGTTTTAAAAGTGCGACTTCCTCGGCATTTGATTCGGTGTTGGGAAGCTCATGTAATATTGCTTTGCTCTGTCGCGAAGCGTTTAAACATTTGTGGAGGACGTTAAAGCGTTTCCTGTAATTTCAGATACTTTTTTGGATAACCGGCAGCCATGATTTTAAGCCACAATATGGACAAGTGTCGTTACCCTGAAGCGTAGCTTATTTAGTGGCACTAGGGAAGATCATGGCGGAACAGCGCAGCACTGAGCTAGATTTCAGACGCCATGTTCTTCTATATATACTGCCACTAAATAAGCTACACTTCAGAGTAACGACACTTGTTCATATTGTGGCTTAAAATCGTGGTTGCCAGTTACCTGAAGATTCTGCTGAAATCCCAGGAAGCGCTTTTTCGTCCTCCACAAATGTTTAAACAGTTCGCGATAGAGCAAAGCAATACTCTACGGGCTTCCTAACACCGAATCTAACGCTGAGGAAGTCGCACTTTTCAATCATGACGATCGGCACTTGCGTCTACTCTGCGCATCCACCAAAATGTCGGCGCCCACAACAATGTATGAGAACAGAGTGCCGATACTCAAAGCGCAGCTCATTGAGTGGCTCTAGTTCTTCCCAGAAGTGGCGCGCGGCACGTGTCTCTAGCATTTCCACAAAATTGATTGGCGCCACTTTTCCCAGGATAGATGGGCTTTACTCCACACAACCTGGTAGCGGGTTTGCAAACCAGTATTCAGACGAAGAGCAGGCAGATATAGGGCATAGGAAGTGCAAATATGCCAGTTTATTTCTTTTTTTTTTAGCTCTAAATTAACCTCCGAAATATTTTTTTTTTTCAAATTGGCTTTGGTACCAAATGTGGTGGTCCAAACGGCCGCACCGTCGCACCCTGAACTTTCGATCATTTTGAACGTGGTTGGAAGTTCGAATTCAGTCGGAAATCAGAGCTTATTCTACGTTATGTAAGCCACTGTAATCTACGTCTATACTGGCTCGTACCTCGCGCTGCCCGTTGACCGCTTCCGGCAGCGGCGGACTTGGAGCGAAGAAGATCTAGCTCGAGCTCGGCGGCGAACAGCCCGTGGCCCGAGCCCACCTCGAGCGCCCGACCTGCATGCGCAGCTGCGAGCATGCAACTTGTTTGTTCCGGAAAAATTCTGCGCCATCGATGAGAAAAAGGGTACAAATAAATAGCTGTTGAATCCCCCTTAAATTCATAGGTTAAAATGCGTGATAAAAATTGTTATGACTTATAAGCCATTTCTTACAAATGAACGTCGGGTGGTCCTCGGATGGTCGTGGCAGCCATGAAGAAATATGATTCCCATCTCTTTGAGACCGTCTCTTGGGTAATTTGTCGCATAAATGAACGCAAGACTGAGTGACAAATGAAGCGAGCTAATTAAGGTGAAGAAGAAGACGGGCAGAAAAGAAGAAAGAGAAGTTAACCTGCGGTACTTAAAACATACTAAAACAATCTCGGGCTTCAGTATGTGCCGTTCCGCTCCACCAATTCCAAACAATAAAATAGCAAAAAAAAAAAAAAAAAAAACTGTTTCCGAGTTTTTTATGTTTCCGGCAAGTATCTTATGTTTGGCCTTTTGCAACCAAGGAAATGGACATTTCATTTAAAATGCTCACCATCCGACGAACCGAAAGTCGCAGCTAATTCTACGCTGAAACAACTTGCAATCCGCTTCTTTAAAGTCGCAATTGTATTTATGTGAAGGCCGTGTACCGTCCAATAAATTGAATTTACAATGTACCGTCCAATGCATTGAAGCATCCTGTTGCCAAAGGTCGTGCCGCAGCGTAATTGATGCCGCGGTGCGACCGCTGGCAGGTCGTAGCTGTATCAGAAATCCTATGTGCTCTCTACCAAAGCGGCACCGAAAATTCATACTTTCGCGCCTGCAGCCGCGCACGCGCACTTCTTCTGGGTAAAGCGCGATCCAAACCAACGCTTCTTTTTGCGCCTGTAGGTCGTGCGGCTGCGGATGTGACGCATTTCGTGGCGTTTTTGCTGTTTCCGGGCGCGCTTTCTGAGTCAGAACCGTGCGCTTTGGTTTGGACGGGCGAAACTTCGGCACGAGCGCACAAGCAAAGTGCAACTGCGACAGACTGGCCGGCCAGACGGCGAGAGAAAGAGAGAGAGAGAGATCGGGTTGTCATGTTGGAAGAGAATAAAAGGGGGGGGGGGGAGGAGAGGGCAGCCAGACGGCGAGAAACGCGGAGCCGGAACTAGCTTGCCCTCCACCGATTGGCCCGGACACAGGAGCGTCCTACTACGTCACCGCGCGTTTTTGTGCGCGTTGAGAAGAAGTTGAAATTATCCAACTTTCTTTTGCGCGCCCGGAAGGAGCGAAGAAGCGGCGCGACGTCACGAAAATACGTCACATCCGCAGCCGCACGACCTACAGGCGCAAAAAGAAGCGTTGGTTTGGATCGCGCTTAACACGCCGGTGTCGACACCTGTCGCTATCAGTGCCACGCGCCTCAGGCGAACCACTGCGGTCCCAACACTACCCAAGTATTCTAGTGCACTGTACTGTACCTTTCCTTGGAGCACCGTTACCAATGACGTTGCCTTGGAGAGGAGCTCTTTTACTTCCTCTTGTTTTAATGCCAAAGGAAAAACAACAACAACAACGGAATCACCGTGTATGCGCTGTTCCGCAGCAGCAAGCACGGCACAGAGAGCGCCGCGCTGTCTGTGACGACACTGCGCTCCTGAAGTGCTTACCGAGCGCCTACGGAAGCGCTTCTGAAGCGTTAACTGAGCGCCTACTGGAGCGCTTTAGAAGCGCTAACCGAGCGCTACGTCATACGCAAGTCGGTGCCACATAAGCGCTTCGTCCAGCGCTCATGAAGCGCCAACTGAGCGCTCCGCTGTATGTGTGCACCACTGGATGATCGGGGGAGGCATCATGACACAACCTCGCGCGATTGGCGCGCGAAGATATGATTCCGCAGCGTTGCTCACAGCCATCTGTGTATTGATATGTTTTCACGATTCCGACGATAGCTGTCTCAAGGTGCATCATTCCTTGTAAAATTGTCTCCAACATGCTTGGTGGCATTTCTGCAATGGCACTCCGCAGCGCAGAAAAGTTGAAGCATATTATTCTATCGGCGGATGTGCCTGATGCTTGCGTTGGGTCCTTAGACACGTGCCGACTGGAAAGTACGTCAATGTATGTAAGGTTTCCCTTTGGTCTAGCTTGAGTCATTTGCTGTTGGCCATTTTTCGCATCTGACTTTCCTGAGTTTTCTTTATCAGTAGATGGACAACCCTTAGAAGGGATATGCTTTGACCTCGATGTAGCTCTTTTTGACGAGTCTTTCCTAGGTTGTTTTAGAGCGCAGCTCTTAGGGGCCCGTTTCCGGCCTGAGCGGCGTCGGCGTCGCCGTTGGCGTCGCCGTTGGCGTCGCCGTCGGCGTCGGCGTAACCGCGCCCCTCCCTCTCCTCCTCCTCCCCCTCCTCCTCCCCTCCTCCTCCTCCCCTCCTCCTCCTCCCCCTCCTTCTCCTCCTCCTCCCCTCATTGTGTAGTATGGTCCGGGCAGGTCACGTGACCTCGGGGGGAGGGGGTCACATGACCCGTTTCCAGCCTGTGCGGCGTCGGCGTCGGCGTCGCCCCTCCCCCTCTTTCTCCCCCTCCGCTCCTCCTCCTCCCCCCTCCTCCCCCGCCAAGGTCACGTGACCCCGGGGGGTGACTCCCCTCCCCCCGCCGAAGTCACGTGACGGCCCGCCCAAGGTCATGTGATCCCGTCCCCTCGAGGTCACGTGACCCCCCGGACCTCTGCCCTCCTCCTCCTCCCCTCATTGTCTAGTATAGTCCGGGGGGGTCACGTGACCCCCCGCTGAAGTCATGTGACTTATTTTCAAGAAACAAGCTACACAAGTACTCGGAAGAGAGGGAGGGGGAGCAGTAGGGGAGAAGGACTAGCAGGCATGATCACGAGGGAGGAGGAGGAATACACCCTCCACTCCTCCTCCTCCTCAAGTTTATGCACAGTTAGTACTTCTCAGACATCAAGTACAAAACCTCCCCTCGCTGTAAAACGTTGTCTCACGATGGGCGCGACAGCCAGTGCAGACAATTTCAGCGAGTTTTGCTGGTGCAAATACTTGTCCTCTTGCATGGGCGTTAAAAGGACTTGAACACCTGTCGGCCTTTGTCGACGATGTTGCACTAAGCTGCAATCAGCACCCTCTCTGGCTTCCACCTCTTCCATTTTTTCACAGTCGTCGGCCGCAGATATCTTCTCATCATCACCGTCTCTCTTATATTTGGGGGCTTACTTGTGTTCCATTGGAGGTGTTGTCCGATTCAATAATATCCGAGGAATATCCGGCTTACTAGAACAGCTTAGACGCTGTTCTAGCAAGCCGGCCCAGAGCAAACTGTCACCAATACTCCTACTGAACAAACATCAGCAGTGCAGACCAAGGCATGGGAACGAGCGCGTGACTTTGGAAAGTGCCTCCTATGCACGAGTTCTCGTACAAACAAAAGCCTTTCGGTGAGCTTGGCTCACGCGCCTGGGCCTCTGTTTTTACTGCAGACATTTGTGAAATGGAGTAGAGAAGCCGATATTGAACGTTTCTATTTCACACTTTAAATGTCGTTTGCAATATTGCGACGTCGCGGTCTCCAGATTGGTCGACGCATGTCGTTCCTTTAGTTTACGCTCTAACCGCGGGGGGTGTTTTCGGCGCTGGCGGCGGCCTTTACTCCGCCCATTGTTCCAACTTTCCTAATATACGGTTCTGATCTCCTCCGCAATACATCGTGCAAACGACACTTCGCCAGACATCAGTCACCGCCATATCTGTGGTTCGAATGACGCGCGACAAGTTTCTCCTTGAACTCGTCGCCATGCGGCATTCGAAGCCCGGATCTCGTGGTGGCTTGCGTTCGAAATTTTTCAGACTGTTTTTTATATAACGTATAAGGAGCATAAATTCGGCTTTAGACTAAAGTCATGGTCATCACGTGAAGATCTGTGATCTCGAATAATACAGCCGTAAGAAAAAGCGCAAGGAGGCGAAGGCGAAACTTTTAAGGGGGTACTTCAACGAAATTTCCGCGCTTGTTTTTTGGTCTATACGGCTCCAAAGAGCATTATCTCATCGGACACACACATATGCTGTTAAAAACACACGAAAAGGAGTATGAAAACAAATTTAACGATTAGCAATGAGCACCTGGTGGCTCTCGCTAAAGCCACGTTTGTAATGCCCGTCTAGGAACCTTGACAGGTAGTGACGATAACTGTCTCGCCTAGAACTAAACACGATTTGAATCTGACGTCCTCCCTACAATTCTACGGCCAGACCAAGAGAGGAGAGGTGAGAGGAACTCCACACTTAGTGGTATTCCCTTTGTGTCTCAGACGTCGCCATCCTCCCTCAGCAAGATTATACGAGATTAACCCGTCACAGAAAATTCAGAGAAAAGCAGGTTTGTGGTTAGTTGCGGTGGCCCGATCGCTGGCCTCTTGTAGTGTGTGAGCTAGCTCCATCTACGGCAACTATGGGCAATGGTTGTCTTGGAATGCAACACTGGCTGATGAACGGCATCGCTCTTTGCCACGTGCCGTCTGCACGACGACAGCCAGGATGTCGTGATTGGTTGTACCGCTTTTACAATGATCAAGGGTTAATAAAAAGGGCAGCGCTTGGGGAGCGCGAAAGATTTTGCCTGAACCGCCACCTGGACGAGATGTCTCGTTGATCGAACCTATTGATGGTTTATGGGAATCACCGGGCCGTTCCACGGCATAGAACCACGCTTGACAACTCGGTGAGTTGTGCCTTACCGGCCAGCTTTCGATCATTATTGGTAGTCAGCTCAGCATACACTCTAAGAAATGAGGGGAGTTCGAGGGAGTTAGACGGCGCGACAACACCCACAGCGTGCGCTAGCACCCCTTCGGAAGGAATATCATCTCTCAAATAGAAGGAGTGAGCAAGGGGAAAGAGAATGGGGTGCTACAAGAGTCCCCTGGGGATTCGAAAAGATTATGGGAAGGGGAAGCCTGCCCTCGGGCCAGGCTTCCTTTGCGAAGGGGGAACGTGGATGACTAGCCTTGAGAAAGTTAAATCCGATCCTGGAGTTTATGCTTTTACTTTACTTCTTTTTTTCTCACAAATTCTTTGAAATTGCTGACCTTCCCTTTTCCTTCGTTTTCTTCTTACGTTTTCTTATTTACTTCCAAGTTCGAGAAGTTACCTGACTGTTTCATGGAGAGCGCTGGCGGGCAGGTTGACAGACCGACACACCATGCCGTGGCTTACATTTTGCGAGATCGAGTTTTCACTAGCTTACGGTTGAGCATGTAACCTTCAAAGTAGGTTTAGATCGGTCTTGTTTACGCTTCTGATACAAATGTCTTTGTCGCAGGTCTGATCCTGTGAGATAGAGGACACAAACCAATGTGAGACAATCTGGGTAACTAAAACGATAATAAAATTATCTCGCCATTAATTTGTTTAGCGGTGGAAGACACTGAAAGGTGCATTCCGGTGACAACCAATTTAGTCAGCTGCACGCGCTGGCGACCGAAAAGATTTTAACTTAGGAATTATATAGCAAAAAGATAAAATCGTGGAGAAAGCGTGAAGACAGCATTTATTCTAGATTTGAGGTTCCGCGGGCACGACGTTTTTGCGAACTCTCAAAGCTTACCCAATATTAAATTCATGCCACGTTTTTTATATCGTACAAATAAATTGCGAAATAAAAAGCCCGCGAACGTACTCATTGAGGGCACAACTTTTCACAAAGTTTTTTGTTACACAGTGCCTTAACCCGCTCAACCTAAGTTATTAGTGCTGAGGAGTCAGGACATCGTCGGAATTTTTCACTTATTATGATGACCCTCTCTGTTCGCGTTAGAATATTTTAGGGTAAAAACTTCTGGGAGCCATTTTTTTTTTTAATTTTGTCAGTTTGAGAAGCTTCTTGACAGCTTCATGTGCGGCGCTGGCGCACTGCCTGGTGGGCCAAGACTCCGTTCCGTAAATTATGTCTTGTGTGTTCCAGTTTCGACAAGCTTACGGCCCTGGCGTAAACTGCGAGCGGAGTTTAGGTCGTTTTCGTTTATTATGTCCCTGTTATACGAGAGATCCGACCGAATAGAGGTAACAGTACAACGTGAGACGGGCTGGGTGGTGGATCGAAAACAAGAATATTTAAAGGGACGATGCTATGATTTTAATGGTGAAGGAATTTGCAGCTTGTAATTTTTGTATTGTTTATCTTAAAAAAATAGAAATCACGTATATTTTTTTAAATAAATATCGCGATTCCGTTTCGTAAAATCCAAAGCAAAAAACGGTAATATCTCGGGTCTTTAAACCACGCGCGGCGGCTGGTGTGACGGATATTTGGGTACATCTGGGTGAGTTTTCGTGAAGCCATCTGCATGAGACGTACAAAACCATTCTCTATGATGCTGTGGTGAAAGAATGCGAACACACGCACGTTCAGATTGACACAAAAGGGAAGATGAAAGGGGGCTCGACCTTAAAAAGACTATTTACAGAGACCAGACACACAGGTTAAACCTGTGCTCCTGTTTTTATGCGAATGACTTTAATGTAGATACCTGTGTCTATTTCGGTTTTCAAGTAGAACAGGATGGCGCCATTCCACGCGGGTACGAATGAGTGCAAAAGGCTTATTTTGAAAAATCAGTTTGTTGGAACAGTGTCGTGCATGAAATATCTCTAGCTTGTGGGTCTACGTATGTAGGTCAAACATAAAGACGCATTAACGACAGATTAAATGAGCATAAAAGGAATGTCAAGACCAAAACAACGACCTCTGAAATAGCTAAACGTGCTCACGAGCAACTCTGAAGTTGTGGTTGGGATTCTTTTTTGGGGAATCAAGTGTCCAAAACGCAAAACATGATTTTTTTTTTTTTTTCTGCAGGGTTGTGTTTTATTTTTTGCTTCACGATTCCGGGGTCTGTTAGGGCTTGTCTCTCTAAGTTTTTGATGTGTCGCGGCTAGGAAATAGGCTTACAACGTGTCGTAGTAGGCTTAGGGTTTAATGGCGCAAGTTATCGGGAAGGGGCGCAGCATGCAGCACATGGAGGGCGCTCCTCAACGATAGAAGGTGGCCTGCAGGCGGACATTCTCCAAGAGAAACAAAGGGCCCGAGCCCCGCATGTTCACTTTTCCCCGCTTTTCTCGCGTTCATGTCCGCCCACCGTCTTTTCTGCATCCCGATCAACATTATAACGTTAACAGAACGCCCTTCCTCATCGATTCGGGGAGCAGGCTGCTTATGAATAATCCCCAAGTCACATTAACGAGGAACCCATCACTAAGTTTGGCCTCGACAACGGGCAACCTCTTTGCTGTGGTATTGCAACCAATATAAAAAATATGATTATTTTAATTGTTAAAAATTGCAATGGTTTCAACCATTGTGGATGTATTCCACAGCAGACTATTTTATAAAATCGCCGGTTCAAGAGATAAATATGTAAGTATGTGTTCAAGCGAGCGCGGGCACTCCCTCGATTATGAAAGCTAGATCCAATTGGCTCCATTGAGGTGCAGTGACCCCCAACATCCCTTTGTGCTTATTGTTGGCTGTCTTTGGCCCCCGAGGTCGTTCTAAGAAGCTTCTTTCTTCTCCTTCCTGATGAGAGTATTGTTTCGTCCTGAAAATCCCCGAACCTCGTTTTCGGTCAGGTTGCACCAGTTATTTCTAGAATGGAGGATTTCTGCACAGATAACATTTGTCTGAATTGCTCAAACTCTCAAGCGATGTTGCTTTTGGGCCATAGACCCCAATCTACTATAACTACTCAAGCGATGGCATGTTCCCGAAGGAAAAAAGAAGAAAAAAAAAGTGTTTTACATGTCGTATTCACTGAAATTTGGTGTCTCGCGTAAAAAAAAAAAAAAAAATGTCGACACAGAATACAGTTTATTTTGATTTCTGCCATAAAACACTTGAAGCGTCATGGGAGCTCATGCAAATGTGCTCCCTGGACGCCGTTCCGCTTTGCCTACGCACCAGCGGAGAGCAAAAAAAATAAAAGAAAAAACAAATCCTGACGAAAGTTGAAGACGGCCCAGTTAAGTCAGGACAGCTTTTGACTCAGATAAGGTATATCGAGGTCATACGTGTTTACAACCACGGCATATTGACCGTGTGGGCAAATAATTGGGTATTTTCCCAAGTGGCTTACTTTAGAACTACACCGTTGGGGACGTCAAAAATGACGCAGCGCTCGGCTGACATACCCGACCGCTGAGTGAGTGTTCGGCTCAGACTTGTATTCTCCCGACGCATGGGGGGAACGCGCGAGGGGCCCTCCAGCCTGTGTGAACAATGCAGCGTGCACTGTGCATCTGTCCAGCATCTGCTCACCATAAAGGCCGAAGTGGGTAAAGCTCACATTTTTTGACAACTGCTTTCGGGAGAGAAGCAGCCTGTAGCGGCCTATCAACGTCACTCCGTCCATTATGGGAACTGCTTGTGGGCAATATATTGATTGCTATTTCATTTGAGGTACTGGGCCGTCCCATGCTTTATTTTTGCTACTCAAAGAACCCCCTAAACAACCATGTTAAAATGCAAATAGAATCACCTAATTTTGTGCGACTTGAGAGTTTCATACACTGTCTCTAATAGCTTCGGCTATTATTTCTGGTGGTATAAGCTGTCAAAAGAGATGGGAAATATCAGAATATTTACACGGTGTTCATTATAAGAAACAAGGCTTCTTATGTTTCCGCTGAAAGGGAACAATTTGGATGACGTAATATTTTCTGCGTGGTTTACGCCTTTACTTTTAGAACATTTCGCTTTAGTCTAGAATCTAGGAATGCGACACATTCACCGAAAGTTCGAAACAGATGCTCTAAAAACAAAACAAAAACAACACCATGATTAAGTTGAACAAATTCAGTTTATGTTTTCGGGTGTTTGCTGCAATTCACTCTATTTGACATGTCACAAACTCAAAGCAAACTCAAAGGTACATATTTTCTGTGAGGAGGTCTAGGCAGTCAAAAGTTTTTCTGGATTGAAACTGTCCGTACTGTAGACGAATAGTTTTGCCAGCGCAGTGCGGAAGCTAACGTGGGATATTAACGTTCATCATGCAATAATAATAAATTTTGCCATGAAACGATACTGAATTCAGAGATTAAGCACTTCAAAAAAGAACGCTGACAGAAGTATGTTAACTTTATGCTCACATGCAATGCCTCTGAACTGTGCGGTTTTTTGTTTTTTTTCGTATAGTTTTAAAAGTACAAACGAACTCCTCTTGCAGTCGCTCCTACGCAAAGCTTGCTGACGCAGTTTCGGGAAACCATGATGTTGATATACCACGGGCATACCTTCGGAACTGTAGTGACTGATATTTGAATGGGGTTCATGTGTTGGACTCGAGCACTGCGTTGGCACTGCACTTGGGCTTAGCCGCAGCCGATGCCTTGCGGGACATTCAAATTTTGGCTCGAGCTCAATCACTGCAGTGACGGCCGGAACTGCCAAATGTACGGAGTGGGGAGTGCATACGGAGTGTGGAGTGCGGCGCGTGCACCGTTCATTGACAACCGCTGCGCATTGCTCTAATGATCATTCGCGGCACATTATCTGCAAGAAATACATAGGGCAGGCGAGCCGGTTGAAAAAGAACATGCTGTATTTGTAAACCCTGGGACGGAGAGAATAAAAAAAAAAAAAAAAACACAGCTTATAGTCTCAAACTCGTGGCCGCTTTTTCTGTTCAAAGTGCAAAAGCAAGTTGTTTTTATTAACATTTTCTGCGACTAGTCGTGCGTGGCCGGAAACGATAATAAGTGTTCGATAGGTTATAAACTGGAGGTATCTGACGATAGTAGAACAGTTTTATTGTCCCTTTCGCACTCCTGTACGATGATAATCCGAATCCAATCGGGCAGTGGCCGGGATTCGGGAACTAACCATTTTTCCCATTATATAAGCAATATTACGACTTAAAGTGAGAAGCTTAAAATAATTTTAAAAACTTTCATAAATATTCGTTTCTCGAGGCAGGAGCTTTTTTTTCTTTCTTTTTTTATACTCAAGACGTGGTTCAATATACAGGACGTCAGAACAAGTCTGGTCAATGTTTTATTAATTGCTCTGCTCTCCCATAAAATCACGATGGAGAATACAGAGCGCAGCCTAAAGAAGACGAAGTAATTATGAAAACTAACGTCATGGTGATTTTCCCCGAGGCTCTCAAATATTTTCGCTGAAGCTTTCCCAGCGTACGCTCACAATGGAGGCAGGTGCGCCAGGACCCGGCCGCTCCTCTATAATCCCTTACGTCCTCCAACCCGATTTCGCTAAGCAAGGGGAAGGACGGTCTCGACAGGTTTGTTGTTCCCTTCTGCCCTTGGATGGGCATTGACTTTCCTCTAAAGTCCGGTTCACAGCCGTATTATCCCGTACCCGTATGGCGTCACCAACGACGTGGTACGGCTATGGGTGTTGTAAAAAAAAAAAAAAAAACACAATCGGTTATAAAAAAAAAAGAAAAAAAAAAGCAACAACTAGAGGTTCAGGGCGAGGGAAAAGTACGCTGAGGAGGGGGGAGCAGGCGGAATGGTGGAGAGTGGGGATGTTCCCTCCTCTCCTCTCCAGCAATCCGTCTGCTTCCTCCTCCCGTCCTACCTTCAACGGCGTGCGCCAGTGTCACTTGTTCGTGACTTACAAGACATCTACAAAAATCATCGTTGTTGGTGGCAGTCGAACAGAGAAAGGAGTGCGTCAGGCGTTTTTAGAATCGGCCCTCAAGGAGTTCGTCAACGAGACTGATGATTCAGGTAAGGTGTGGCGCTACATATTTCTCTTAGTGCAAATTGCTAAAAGCGTACTGTTTCCGTCAAATTATATTAAAGGCCATGGGAATAGTCTGCAGTCGACTGGTGTTATAGTCGAATAACTCGTGTTCGAAAACAAAAGTCGCATAGTAAACGGCTTGCCGAAATTGGCGAGCTAATGTTGTAAGCAGGAATATCCCCGGAATATTTATTTAAGTTGACAAATGGTAAATACGGAAATATTGGCAGAGATATTGGTTCGTCTAGAAAATTCTTGCTTAAATAGAAAGACTACAAAATGAAAGAGCTCTCAGGGGAAATGCAGTAAACCATTCATGTATTAGTCTTTCAAAGCACCTCAATCGCTTGTTTACTAGTAGGGCTGAACGTCTGTAAAAATATGTTAGCACGATTAAGTATTTTCTCTTATTCGATTAATTAATTGATTAATCGGTTTCGTTTATTACCATAAATAATAGATCAAAAAATTCAAAATTACATATTTTGCTTTCGCTGTATATTGTTATAAACGGCGCAATATACAATTCAGGATTTTAAATCAACCTTGCTGTGTAGTTGAGATCAGCCAAAAGGCATTCACACTCCCAATTTATTACTCCAGCCGCGGAGGCAAAGAGGTTCCTTCATATTCTCCGGCAATAGCGAACTGCTTTGATTATGCGCTAAACGGACTCTCGCCAGGCGCTGAACGTTACTGGGACACGTATAACTTCCACTTGCATTACGGCAAAGAAGTGACTGTCTACCATTGTTGATCTCTTCAGGATTTTGAGGGAATGCGAAAAGGTTGTTGTTTTATTCACTAGGGTCCTTGTTTTTTCTATGCTTCACATCTACTATATTCAACCTTTTACGCTTCTTCAAATGTATACTAATTATTTCTAAGAACGATATTAATTTCAGACAATCAATTTTGTTTCCACAGATTCTCAACAAATTTAAGCAGCGCAGTGATAAGATGCCCTATGAAAGCCTCACTGTACTTTTCGAGCCAAAGTCCTAGCAGATCCTCGAACTGCACATGGAGAAGGTGGGCTCACGAAGAACGCCTCGCTATTCCTAAAACATGCGCAGCTGGAGCAGAGTAGCTAAAGCAACCGATCAAGAAAACCTACCCATCACAAAAATGCAGCGAAACTCGTGTAGATGTCCTCACAGAATACGCGGTGGGTTAATCACTTTGATCTACAGAGCTCTCCAAGCGGACGACGCAGCTCATAACACTGTTTAAATCGAAAACACGATCTGCGCAGGACAATATTTCATTTTCCTGCGTGTCCTTATGGGCCCTGAAAAAATTACGAAGTTAAACTGGCCCAGTTTTCTAGCTTAGTACATGACCAAATCTTGTGCCGCGTTTCGAGAATTGGCGTTGTACTGATTGGGTCAAATTGAGCTAAATTCATATTCGAACTATATGCATCATCTAAACATTTGCCCGCTTCCTACTAGGCACATCAAGGTCAAATTTATGGTAAAATAATTTAAACCCTACCTGTTCACTGAGTCTTGTGATATGTGACCATTTCGTGAAAGGCCTCAAGAGTCTAGACAAAGTTAATTGCTGGGAACATCGAAATCCCTACGTGACATTAAAAGAAAAATTAGGCACTCACACAGCATACGGAAGCAGGCAATCTCTGATTATTATATCTAAATATGAAAAATAATATACCGTATAATCATGACCCATGTTTGCATACTTTCTTTTTAATTGTGGTACTTGATTATATTGCAGGTTCCAGGAGATAATAAACTCATCCGACGGTCCTATTCTCTACAGAGGACGTCTTCTATTCTGCAGCTGTCCAAGTCCAGGTGGAGGACCTATCGGTGGATGTTGGCGACGTCATCCATGGCTTCAGCCTTATAATCTATTGGACTTTTGATATTCAATATGCAACGGGGATCAAGTCCACCTTGGCTCTCTTTGAACGCACGATCGGGCTGAAAGAAACACCACTGGAAAGGGTTGCCCTGAAGCTTCTTGGCAGCTACAAGCTTCTACTAATTACTATTTTTTAAAGCTTTTGACCTGTCTCAAGTTTTTGATTTTACAATAAAAACGTGGTTGACAATATTGTTGGGCTGACATGACTGACAGGACTTTTGGTTTAAATGTCTGGATTGTATGTTTTTAGAATTTTTCAGTTAAAGTTTGGTGCCGGCACGTTGCCCGTGAGTATTATTCACTTATCCCTGAAACCTCCTCGAAGTGCCTCCTTAAGGAACTTGACACGCAAAGAATTCAGAACTCTCGTATGACAGCTGGCCTCAAGAATCATCGCCCCTCCAGCACACCTGGACAAGCCAGTTAGCTGAGTCTCGGGGTCTGAAAAAGTGCCCTCACTATTTGGAGCTCTGCGAGACCCATGGTGTATAAAAGCGACCCCAAAAGTGAGGAGTCGCGGAAAACCTCGGGGGTTGTTTATAGTGTCCGCCGGCACTCGCAATTATGGCGATCACGCGAGTCTCTAGGTGTAAAAAAAGGGCACCAAAAAGCACCCAATTTAGGGGGGATCAAGTGATTCCCTGAGAGTTGTAAGCGGTACTAAATAATGCCTGGATTTACGGGTGTCACATGAGTACCTGGGTGTAACAAAGGGAGTCGAAAAGCACCCTATTCAGAAGGGATTCATTGACTCTCTGAGAGTTCAAAATGGTTCCAAATAATTCCTCTAATTAGCGGTGTAACATAAGTACCTGAGTGTAATAGAGGGCGCCAAACAGCACCCGAAGTACGGGGTGTCGGTTGAGGCCCGTGGACTTTGAGGGGGGTGCTAAGTGATCCCGTATATCGGGGGAGTACTTGAAGTCCCCAACTTGAGAGGATACCACAAACACCCCAGGGGAGTCACATATGGGACACGGTCTAACTCCCCTGAGGGGAGTACCCGTATACAGCCTTTTTTCTTAGAGTGTAGACTTTAGATGAAGCATGAAACAAGGCGGCGTTATGTGCGCACCAGGGTCATTCCCCCTTAAACATTACCCCTGTTTAGACCGCTTCAGTGGCTGGAATGGCTAGGGCATCCTGACGACGTTAGCCTCGCCGCAGCTTTGCTCATCGTAAGACAGACTACGTCATGATTGCGCCGGATGGGAATGTCTTTTCTGCGGGCAGCTCTCCGAGAGCTGCCCGCGGAACAATATATACAGCCATAAGGCTTAAAATACAAATGTGGATAATTTTTAGCCAATTTCTGAACACGACAGGTATATTTCAAATTTTGTTGAAGTATCCCTTTAATAAAGAACTTGCGAAAATATCTAAGTAAAGCAGATACCCAGCCAAAACCATATATCTCTCTTTCTTTTCCTTTCTCCATTTCTCTCTGTATTTCTCTTCCTCTCTCTTCCTCTCTCAGGAAACAAATAAGAAAAAAAAAACAATGAATACTAGCACGAATCTTCACAAACTGCAAGGAAGCGGTGCAAGAATGCAACAAATACAACAGTCGCAGCAAGACCGTCAGGCCAACCAAGACAACGGCCATGAAGCCTCGAACCGAAGGCTACAACATCAACATTCGACGGATCCCTGGACACCAAAGTATCCAAGGGAACGACGAGGCGCATGCAGTCGCACGGGAACACCTAAAGGCATCCCTGCCCGGCCGAGGCTCAACTCGCCCGTTGAGAGAAAGGACACTATAGAAGAGACCGAACCTGCTGAGCTTAAAACACAAGAATGCCTCAATAAAATCGTTTCTCTCTCCCTTTCTGAACAGAAAAGACGTCTCCACAACAAACATCTCCCTCGAGACCCACTCCCCTCAACGACGTACGGTCGATAGGCGAGGGTGTGTTTGCGAGAATTGCGCACCGCAACGGCCACAAAAAAAAGAAAAAAAAGTAAAAAAAAAAGACCCACAAGCCTGATTATGCGAGTAATGCCTTGTGCCCGCGGGCACAAAACATCATCTGGGATTGTCCCAGTCGTGAAGAAGAAAGAAACAACACATTGGAGTCTCTCTCCCAGCATGTGAGACCAAGCTGCCTGAATTACTGGATCCTCCCTGTCGGCTGCCCCAAACACCGGGAGGCAAAAAGTTAGCAGGTCTTGCACATTGTATATAACTCGATTCACCTCTTTCCTCTTCCTCCTTATCAAGGAATGGAGGAGTTGTTATTTTCGAACTTTTACAAAACTCCGTATTCCAAAAGAAAATATTTTATATCATGTTTCATAAAACAGAATTATCCAACCACAAGGAACCAATAGACTGTGCAGGAAATGAAAATAAACTAATTCAAATGGCCACGAAAATGAATAGTTCAATATAGAAATCCAACCTCCACTTCTCCGAGAGCTGAAACAATTGTGATTTACAATGGAAACAAATATCCTTAAATAACAGAAAGCCTTAATTAATATAGAAAAGTCTTTAGGACCACCTAAAGTGGCACTGAAGTCGATTCTGAGATTGTCCTTTTGTGGAGACAACTCAATCTATAGACGCTCTAGGCATCCGAACAATCCCGAAATTACAATCATGTGCAGCTTATTTATTCTTTAAAAGCGTGTTCAAAGATCGCGACACGCCTCTTTTTTGGAAGAATCTTCTCCCGGGTGAAGTGAACGACGAACGGCGCGTGTCGGCGAGTTGCAAGCGATGGCTTCGCTCTCGGAGAAAAATAGGAGTCTCATCCGAATGTGTACGTATCAGGCTGTCTTTGAAACGAGTTATAATAAAATCATTCGGAATCTGCGCGTATTCTAGGGCTTTCATTGATCCCCATGATGTAGTCCGCGAGAGAAAGGAGTTCGCATGTATTTTTATTTCCCTGAGATGAATAGGCAGTTTTGTAATAAAGAACTTGGTACATGTCATGTGTGGGAACTAACACATTTTAAACAATATAAGATCAAAAATGACATTTTTCAAAAATGACTTCAGTGCCCCTTTAAAGGGATCCATGAAAGGATTTTCCTACTTCTTCCTCCTTAGCTTTAATCCTGAACTCAAATGCGAATTGTGAAATCACGTCGTCATGACATTCTTCGGCACCGGTGCGATGACTCCTAGCTTCCACCGTGCTTTTTATGCACACCATAGAACTTGTCACTCCCCAGTGACGATAACTTCCGTCAGGGCACCCATTGGTCACGAACGCGAATCCAAATATTCGTCGATGGATTGATTGTTGACGAGCGCATCCGTCCGAGAAACGCAGTTCTCGTGTCCAATGCGTGAGCTGGGCTTGGCTGACGTTAGGTTGGCTCCGCTGACGCGCTTTGGGAACCGCGGATGCGTCACAGTGAAAAGGCGGAGAGCTTTCGAAGGAAAGAAGGTACAAAATAGTCCGCTATATTTTCAAATGTTCGAACCGAAAAGCTGGCTTTTGACTTTCTACCCTCTTCCTTTTGGCCAACTAAACCATATGCGATTAGTAAAGTCCCAATTTAAAATAATTCATCCCAGCCCAAAATTCGTTTCATGTCCCCTTTAGGCAAACAGTACTACTGGTAATGTAGAAAGTTTCTAAAATCTAAATAAATTTACTGAATAAAACGGGCGATTTCGTAAATAACTTCGAGTTCGTCATCGCCGGAAAGTGGAAAGGTTGCATTTGTAACGATAACGAAAAACACTCGTTTCAACAACAACAACAAAAAAAAAAAAACCTACTTAATTTTAAAAGAGACATAAAAACAGATTATATTCGACATCAAGATTAAGCTAATGCTGTAACTAAAAAAAAATAATTCAGATCAAATATCGGATTAAGATTTTGACAAGCGTGTTGAAACAGATGTAACAGTAAGAAAGCACAAAACGAACAGAAGGACGAAACAGACATGTACAAGCTTTCAGTTTACAGCGACGTATATTTGACGCCAGCGAACTCTGCTCCAATAAACGTCGGGGGGTGCCTTCTATGAAGTTCCCCGTCAAGTTAACTGTGGCGGAACTCCGATCGTCCAACCACAAGCATCTTGAGGCCGACAAGAATGGAGGTTTTGTCGACATGGGTGAGGACCAGTACCAAAAGAGGGCAGAAAAAGCCCTTGATAACAATTTTCGTCGAGTTCAGGGGCGGCCCTCGGGATCAGCTTGGTCCAGAGTTAAAGGGCTATGTTCCAAACTTAATCTCTCGAAACTCAAAAGTTCACTCATAAAGCGGTCCAAGCAGTACTTATCCCTGTTTTTCTCAGCGAAGACTCACAAACGGATTTACCCTTCCGCTCCAGTGTCCCAAAAAGCGGAAACTGGCAGAAGCCCCCTTAGCGCTATTTCTTCAAACAGACCTCTCTTTTCTTACCCCTTCCCAGCCGTTCTGAATTCGTAACTTTAACGGGCGTATTACGGCTCTGACCCCCCTACATAATGCGCCCATCCTGCTGTCAGTGTTTTCTTTCGACATCGAGAATATGTTGTATAGTTTAGACATTTTCTTCCTAATCAAGTGCGTTGATGAAGCCATCAATGAGTTCGGCCAGTGCAGGTTCCAGAACGCATCAGGCATTCCACTGACCGGGTTTATCCAGTCGCCTTAGCTTTACCTCCGCTCTACAACGATTGAACAGAATGGAGAAGTGTTTAATAAAAAATCAGGTGTATGCATCGGGTCCTGCCTGGCACCGGCACTGAGCGAAATGTATATTTCCTTCGTAGATAGGGCGATCGACGGGGAACTGCGGAGTATCGTGCCCAGGGGCCCTATGTTGCCCTTTTTGCACTCCCA
Organism: Ixodes scapularis; assembly: GCF_016920785.2. Taxonomy (NCBI): domain Eukaryota; kingdom Metazoa; phylum Arthropoda; class Arachnida; order Ixodida; family Ixodidae; genus Ixodes; species Ixodes scapularis. Next base: position 51,175 of record NW_024610101.1, on the reverse strand, counting down.
GGTGACTTGGAAGAAGGAAGTGACGTCAACGACTAGAGCAAACACAGATCGGATGTTGACAGAAGAAAACAAAATCAACATCCAATCTGCATTTGCTGCGTTGTTGACGTCACTTGCTTCTCCCTAGTCTCCTGGGAGTGCAAAAAGCGCCACATAGCCCCCCAGGTGTCAGGTGCTGCGCTATGGGGATGACTGCCTTGTAATTCACCCCACAGGGATTCCGGTCCACCCTATTTCGCCTTGTTTTCTCAGTGCGGCAGGCAGCCTCAACTTAAGAGGGAGGATCCCATGGAGGAGGGATCTTAGACATCAGGTTGAATACGCCAGCGACGGGTATTTGGTGGGCATTTCGGCAACGTTCGGAGAGACCGGTTCTTCCATTTCCTAGCTCCCATTCCAAATCATTTAAGACAGGGGTGGTCACATCGTTTATTCCCCCCGCGCGCAGTAGGTCGTGCAGTCACCACTCAACCTCGAGTATACAAACGCTATTTAAAGGGACACTGACAACCCCCAAAATTTTTTTTTAATTTTTTGCCAGGCGCTTCATTATGGTGTCGGAGGACTACCCAATTAATATTTTGCAACAGAGTAGCGTATTTTTTTAATAAAACCAAAAGACGCAACTGCTCGAAACCGAAACCGAAACCCGACGGAGGTCGGAGAAGTGGAGAGAAGAGAGTGAGTGGCGGAAGTCACGTGGCTACACCCGACCGTGTTTTTTTTTTTTTTTTTTTTTTTTTTTTTTTTTCTTTCCCGGTAGCAGGCGATATGCGGCGTATGGGAACTGCTCGCCGTGGGATTCTTTTGCAGTTATGTATGTTCCGCTCGTTGTTCTCTACTCCAAGATGAGTTGTTTTGTACATTGAGGAGTTGGAGATGAGTAGTGAGTGCCCGTGGTGAATTTTGATCGGCTCCGAAAAGAATGGGTCCATATCACAAGAGCGAATGACATTTTAGCGAATGGCGACATTTGAGCGAATGGTCGTTTTAGCGAATAACGGGGGCGCGCGTTAACCCATCCGTCGCGCTGCGCTTTACGCCGCTTCGCGGCGACAGTCTGCGGCAACTCATTACAAAAATATGAATTCACTTGGCCCACCCGAAAACGCCGCTTCGCGGCGTCCGACTATTCGCTAAAGTGTCGTTCGATGAAACGTGGGCGTTCGCTAAAACGTCATTCGATCAAGTGAGTGCCTCCCGAAAAGAATACACCCAAGATGTTGCGTGAAGAGCTGGCTCACATGTACCGCGTCCGAAACAGAACTGGCATTGTGCGACAGAGTTTCCGAAAGATCAACGGGATCGGGACCAATGGCTGGCTGCAATTCCTGTAGACCATTTACGGGCACCTCGGAAAGCGGACGCTACCTGATTTATATGCTCCTTGCATTTTGTGGAAAGTGACTACATTGAGTTCGCAGGTGTCAAAAAGGATATCCCATACCATCTAATTCAGCGACGTGTCGTCCACAACGTTTGTTTATTTTTTATTTTTGTTTCTTCAGTAATAATCGTAAAAAAAAAAAAAGAAATGTAGACATCAAAAAATATTTAGAAAAAAAAAAAAAAAGTTTTACGGGGGATCGAACCCGGCTCTACCGGGTGGGAAGGGGACGCCTTTCCCACTGAGCTACTGAGGCATACCGAAAGTGGGGTATCTTTTTCGTTAGTAACAATTCAGTCGATAAACTGTAAGTTGGAAAGTTTGCTGCCGATTTTCCTCTAGCAAAAGCACTCCCGGGTCGAAGTCGGGATATGCACCACGCATTGGCGACATTCTCACCTAGTAAAGAAATCGTACGCGTGCATATTCCACTCGAAGTAGACGCGTCGCGCTTGACGTTTGCGCGAGCGATGTCTTCAGCCACAGAAGGGAGCGACGGCTCGGCGACGTCTTCGTGCAAATCGGCTTGGTGGTCGGGCGTGTCGTACGGGATGAATACCAATTCTTTTGACCAGTCCCAAATTTCTCTTTTAAAGGCAGACAAAATTCGCCGGTACCGCGAACGACAGTTCTGAAATAGAGGTCCCACGCCCGTCGTCCGCTGCCATCGCCGTCCCTGCGAGTCCCACGATACGCGAAACGACGCACGCACAGAATGCTTCCGGTTGTCTGTGGAACCTTTTTTTCAATCAACGTATTTGCAGCTTTTTAGAAGCCACAAAAAATGGGTTTTATATTTTTTTCTATTTTTAATATTGAGTGTGTGCTTTCAGTGACCCACGACTTTGATTAAATTTGGTGGTCGCATCGATACCTTAGAAAACGGCCCGTGACCGCGGAAAAGAGAGTGAGCGAGACTCGAACCGGCCAGTTCTTGATCGGCGGTTTTCGGGCGGAAAGAAACCGAATTTCGAGCCGCAAATTCTGTTCTGGGTAGTTGAGCTCTCATATGTCACGTACAACTAAAAACCTCGGCGAGCATAAATACCCTGTCAGTGTCCCTTTAACCGCCTTCTCAAGGCCGGTCACCCGATTTATCTTCTCAGTCCTGCCACGCTGAGGCTCATCGTAAATCGAACCCCCCGCACTTCGCGTGCTGCTCTGGGTGGTGGGACGGCCTGCATTCCCTATATGCATAACGTGGCGCACCGCGTCAAGTCTCTCGCGTCCCGCTACGGGACCAAGGCCATTTTCAAACGCAGGTTCAGACTGAGCTCCATGTGCAAACTGGTTAACGGCGTCACTTCCACTCCAGCGTGTACAAAAAAAACAAAAAAAAACACGGCTCTTACATCGTTCGATGCTCAAAGGAGAAGGTCTACTCGATTTCTTTGAAAGGCTGGATGCTTGGGTGAGTTGGTGATCCATATTCTACGGCGACAACGCAGAGAAACAATCACACACCAGATACTCAGAAAGACAAGCACACGTGCTGAACTTACAACTCTTGTGTAAGTTCAAGAGTTGTAAGTTCAGCGCGTGTGCTTGTCTTTCTGAGTTTCTGGTGTGCGATTGTTTCTTTGCGCTGTCACCAAAGAATTCGTTTCCTTTGACATGTAAACAGGAATATATCGGCCAAGGAGGCCGATGCCTAAACGATCGCCTCCGCGAACACAACATCGAACGCGCGGCACAGCCAGAGGGGTCATTTCATCTTATTATAGTTCACGGCAGGGATTGCCAGGCATGCACCCCACTGTTTAACGAGACCAAAGTTGTCGGGGGACACCGGGAGCACTACGGGAGAGAGATAGTTGAGGCTTATGGGATGACGACGGCCAACAGAAATATAGCGACCCCTTCCCTCACGTTGACTATGCTAGAACTCGCGTTTCTGAGGGCGGCGTTTCCCCGGAATCCATTTGCACCACCTTGAACAACAAGTTCGTCCTCCTATCGGCCTTGGGTCGTCAAATTGTTTCCGCATGCGAAAATGCTATTTTCCCTTCTTCTCCGGTCATCCTCTTGCACCCTTCCCCCCTTTCCTTCTTCTCCCTCTCTCTGCCTCCCCCTTTACTTACCGACGTTTTTTTTGGTGCAGAGATCACTTGCGTCAAATACTGTATATGCCGCTGTAAACTGAAAACTTGTACATGTCTGTTTTCGTCCTTCTGTTCGTTTGTGCTTTCTTACTGTTACATCTGTTCGAGAGACCGGCTTTAAGAGCCGGCTCCTTGAAACGCCTCTTTTTTGGTGGCTATAGACCCTTTCAGGCAACATTTCATGGGCGCCGCCATCTTGACGTCACGTGACCCCGCCGCCATAGCCGCCCTTCAGTTTCTCGCCGTTCCTCCGCGTTGTGTGCTGCACCGGCCACTACCGGAGCTTTGTTTTCGCGTAATTTTTACGTTCCGCGTTGAAATCGTGTCATTTCTTTAGGTCTTTTCGATATTCCAGGGTTTCATTTAATCATTTGATATCTATATTTTAACAAAGCTCTTGTATTTTCTTATTTATGAAATGGAATCGGACAGCGAATGGATCGACGATTCAGGATTATGGTTTCAGAGACCATGTAAGTTCATCCTATTCTAACGTTTTTCTCGCTAATAAAGGGCAGTCAACGACATTGCGACATATGCAAATTTCAACTGACGCAGTAAGGCTATCCAGTCGTGCTTCTCGCTGCGTGTGCGCGCTCGTTTCCGTAAAGCCGACCCCATGTAAGCGACTTAGCGTGCGACGAGACGAGCGACGGCGACAATGACGAGAGTCAGCGACGAAGATTTCTCATTGTCGCCTGTTGCATCGCTCGGTTTTTTGGGATTTCTAGAAAACGTCGCTCACCGTCTTGGTCGCTTGCTCCCGTCGCTTCCATGCGGTTTGCCTCGTCGCGCGACTGCCCGAGCGACAGCGAAGCTGGTCACCGTCGCTTGTCTCGTTGCTGGCCGAATCGCTTGCATGCGGTTTATACTTAATATCGAGGCGCCAATGGTTCAATTCTGTGTGCATGGAAATTAATTGAGTATAAACCGCATGTAAGCGATTTGGCGAGCGACCAGATAAGCGACGGCGACCCGCTTTTCTGTCGCTCAGTCAGTCGAGGCAAACCGCATGGAAGCGACGTAGCAAGCGACCAAGACGGTGAGCGACGTTTTCCAGAAATCCCAAAACCGAGCGACGCGACGGGTGACAGTGAGAAATCTTCGTCGCTCGTCTCGTCGCACGCTAAATCGCTTACATGCGGGTCGACTTTACGGAAACGAGCGCGCACATGCAGCGAGAAGCACGACTGTGATAGCCTTACTGCGTCAGTCGCAATTTACATATGCCGCAATAGCGTTACAAAAACATATGCCGCGATAGTGTTGACAAAAGCATTAGCGACAAAAACGTAAGAATGGGATGAACTTACATGGTCATTGTATCGTCGACCCATTCGCTGTCCGATTCCATAAATAAGAAAATACAAGAGCTATATCGAAATATAAATTTCAAATGATTAAATGAAAATCCTAAATATCGAAAAGACCTAATGAAATACAAGATTTCAACGCGGAACGTAAAAAAACACGAAAACGAAGCTCCGATAGTGGCCTGCGCAGCACACAACGCGTAGCGACGGCGGGAAACTGAAGGTCGGCTATGGCGGCCCGGAAAGCGCGCGAAGGGCGCGCCGACTGGTGGCAGCTCGAGTAACTGACTCGCTGAAAGCGTCTATAGAGACGGTGTCCGGAAGATTTACGGGTAGCCCTTCGCTTGTTCCAAACTTATCGTTCGGGAATAAACTTCATATGGAGTTTTGCGAAAAGGTTTAAAACAACATGTGTGAACCATCTGCTTTGCTTGCTTAACGCTTGCTTAACTTCCTTCGCACCATTGTCCGTAAAACACGCTAAGGGTGCCCTAGTACAAAAGAAAGCTTCATAACCGTCCTTCCATCAAGCTCCAATTAAAAAAAATCTAACAAGGGGCTTGGAAGGCCGTGTTAAATTTTGTTGTTCAGGCACGCTCTTGTACAACGAGCCCACAACCGCCAGCTGATTTAGAGACGGGAACTTTATGGCCTCCTTGTTTGTTGTCCAGGAAAAGAGAACAAGAAGGCCAATGCGTCAGAGGCCCTTCGGAGTGTTTCTTCTGCTTTCTGCCTAAACTTTCATAAGAAAAACGGAAAAAAAACTAATATTTTTAAATTTTCAGGGGCCAGCTGGGGCCCCCTGACAGCCTGCGGCCCAGGGCTGCAGCCCCCTTAGCCCGTGCCTTAAAGGTGACCTCCATGGACTTTTTTACTGGTTTTTAATTTGCCCCGAACCTGAGCGCACTGAACGTAGGGACTTAGTGAAACTTTTCTTTTCTCGAAATTCGCTTTATTTTAAAAGTTATAGGCAAATTAGAATTACAAAAACAAGCAAAAAGTAACCTCCCTCATGACGTCCTTGGCTGCTTGAGTGGCCGTGAACTAGAGGAGGGGTATGTGAGCTCACCGAGCGCTCACGGCTGCCGCACTCCGTGTCGACGGCGTGAGAGGGCGCCACTAAACATGTTCTGGATAGACTGTATGCAGCGGGCAGCCAGTGCGCTTTCATTGCATTTGCTGCGCGATTAAGCACTAATTCGGCATGACACTGCATTGGCCACAAGCGACAGCAAACACGGGGTAAAGATCAGTTCAGAATGGGAGTCACTTCGCGCTGCCATACTGCGAAACGGCCAAATCGCAAGACAAAGCTTCTCGCCGAAGGCCTTGGGAACGCTCGCAGCCGGCCGGATCCCCCTGTCCATACGACCGCGGCGCCGCCGCGTACATCCGAGACCTTTCCGTGTCGGCGCCTGATCCCACTACTCCTTTCTAGTATGCGCCGTCTTTTCCACCGCTTGGTGGCGGGTATGTCCACGGGTCATTTCTTGTTTCCGTACTTTATAAACTGCATTCGTTTCATTTCTGATCTAAAAAACTGAAGAAAAAGTACTTTTATAAACAATTGAAACGGTTCGCGCCACTTATATTTTGTATTTCGACCAAAAAGAAGCTTTTAGCGGCTCTGACCAGTAGTAAGCCCAGGACCAAATACGTCACATTTTGCGCGCTTTCAGTACCGCGGGTCGCCGTCGTCGGTGGAGGAGGTTTCCGCGTCGTCCGGTTAAAATATAACGCACTGATATTTAGTTACTCTCTCCGTGCCCGCTGGCTTGCTCGAACCCCAAAAGACGTCGAAACCGCAAAAAAGGTAGACGCTTAAATATGATTGCAGGGCCCCTTTAATCCAGCCCTGCCCCTTCCCTCACGTTGCCTAAGCCAGAACTCGCGTTTCTGAGGCCGGCGTGTCCCCGGACTCCACTTGTATCACCTTGAACAACAAGTTCGCGCTTTTATCGGCCATCGGTCGTCAAATTGTTTCCGCATGCAAAAATGCTATCTTCCTTTCTTCTCCGTTTTCCTCCCCCTCGCTCCCTCCCTTTCCCCCACCGACGTTTGCTAGTGCACACTGCAGAGTTCGCTGGGGTCAAATATATGCTGTTGTGAACTGAAAGCTTGTACATGTCTGTTTTCTTCCTTCTGTTCGTTGTGTGCTTTCTTACTGTTACAACATCTTTCTTTCTCAGAAACTAAATGACCATGTTCAATCCGGATTACACAGGAAATGAATGATGCTACGTAGAAAAATATCCTTGGACTGCCTATAAACAACATTACTACAGAATACGAACAAGATGAAGAAATAGAGAACAAGAATATTTACGTTTTAGGAGGAATATCGATATACGCATAAAATAAATGCCAGCTGATATTCAATTCATTTGAATGCTTATTTTATGAGTTGATGAGTTTCCGTATTTTCCGGACTATAGTCCGCATTCGGTGTACAGTCCGCAAGGACGAATTTGGGGTCAACAACTAAAGTTCTCGTTTAGATAGTCCGCACACGATGAATAGTCCGCACGAGGTGCAAAGTGCGCACTTAGTTCCTAATCCGACCGTGAAAATTATCATAAACAGCGCACCTTGACAAATGCCTGCTATATTATCTCGCAAAGAAGCTTTTATCATACATGATTTACTCATAACATAGTCTGTCCCTTATAATATCCTTCGCATCTTGTCACAGTGAATAATCTAAAGAAATACAAAACCTTGTATAGTCCGCACTTGTAGATAATCCGCGCCGTTTAAAATTTCAACTTTGCAGCATGTATAGTCCTCGGATAATAGTACGAAAAGTACGGTAATACCCATATCCTGGGACCGGCTACATCAAATCATTTAATGTACAGTATGCATGATATATGATCTCCAACTATAGATTTAGTACACTATGAATACTATTCAAGGTTAACATGCACATAAAAAGGAAACTTTCACACGGCGAGAGAAGCGATAACGTAATTAATACATATGTAGGTATGTACACTAGGTTAGCGTGACATAGTAATACAATTACGATAAAAAACGCCATTGCTTTTTACGAGCGCGTAGTGCTGTATTTTAACCTCCGCATATTACCTAATATCTGGCGACTGTTTTTGTGTCTCTAAGATAATCACTTAGTAAAGTGACTGCCCCCTTCTTCCTTTTTAAATTTGGCGAAGGGCCTAAAGCTCTGGCCAAAGAAAAAAAGCGATTATTTATCTAAGAAACTAAAAAGCGCAAAAAAGAAATAAGAACACTGACGAAGAAGAGACACATACACCACGGACTGGCACTAAATTTCAACTGATTTAATCAAAGCAAACCATCCAGCACACATGCTTCTTCGTCGATGTTTCTTTTTGTTTTTTGCGCGTTTTAGTCGTCTAGATCACAATGAATCAACTAGCCCAATCCAAAGCTTTAATTCAGCGATTGTCGAGTATGCTTAGGACACGCGTAATCGAGTTTCTTCACTGGTCGCATCTTGGACAGTCCATTATAATATGCTCAAAGACTTCCACGGGGTGGCCACGCTCGCAGCTCGGTGTTTCCACCTGGTGAATACGGCAAAGAAAGCTGCTGCTGTAGAAGACATGTGGTTGCAGGCGATGCATTAATGTCTCAATATGTCTTCTCAAGGAAGTATGGACTGGACACCAAAGGTCTAGATGAATTAAAAGGAGTAGGCTGTCTTCCGAGATGCTCATGAACCACGTGTCCTCTTCCCCTCATTTTTACTTCATAAAATGGCTTTTATACTTAAATGTTAAGGTTCTTTTGAAACTCTATTGGCGTTTAACCTGTTATACTTCAAGTGATGAAGGTTAGAGAAAACGTTTTTTTTTTGTTTTTGTTTTGTTTTATACCTCTATTTAAAAGTATTTATCTCTCTCTCTCTCTTTCTCCCCCAGGAGAAGCGAAGGAAGGGCGAGGTTGCTGGGTTCTGATCTCCCGAAGGGAAATCCGTGATGGATGGGGAAGCTTCTGCATTGGCCCAAGCCTATTCAAAAGTCCGTGCGGGTAACTCCCACTTTTCCCGGGCTCGAGCGCAGGCTGTGACGATTGCCATGCTTGCACAATAAAACATTTTGGTCCGCGCATTGGGCTTTTCTTTTTGTTTCATTTTCTCGTGCCTAATTGGCCGAAAACAATTCTCGACGCCTTAAGAGGCCGATATATTCACAAAACAAACACACCTTTCTTCCGGCAGCTGAGTCGTTGGTTCTTCACGTTGGCAGTCTGCCGACAATGTAAAAGGACCAGAATTGTGTGTCTATCCAAACGTTTTCTCTGTTCGGCTCAGCTCGGGCTAGGAAGAGAGCCTTTCGCACGGACTCACACTTTTTAAGTCTTAACAAAATAGAAATCATTTGGCTGCGAAGAAAGACGACAGTATTGATAAATAAATGAATAAATAAATAAATAAATAAAAAATAATGTTGACAGTAGAGGGGAAAACGGGTACAATCCTCTCGTAAGGAACAATATAAAGTTATTTGAAAGGACGTTATTGGAGTAATGGGGGCCGACTCAGGCCAGCTGCGAGTACTGCTGAGAACCCTTAGGCGAGGCCTATTTAGCTGTCTTTCTCCCTTTATTTACTTTGAAAACTCCGAAAGAAAATTTCTATGGTGTATGTACTCTTTCACAGACGTGCATGGTAGTTACCCATTGTGAATTACAATTTTTTTTACCCCTAAATCTTCAGTTTACATTTTTGTTTCTCTTTTATGTTTGCTGATTTTGAACTATAGTGAACCGGGGAAACCGTCGGTTGCTGTTTTTTTTTCTTTCTGGGTAAGGAGTTGCGCTGGTCTTCTTTAGTTATTTAGTAAAGGTTGGTTTAATTGCATATTCGAGTATGATCTTTTTAAGATTACCCGTATAAATTGCCATATGACGGTGTGATAATTATCATTATCACACCATCATAAGAAAATAACTATTACTATGCATTACAAAGAATATCACTAGTTTTTAAGATTGCATGTTAAGTACTAATGTCAGGTAATTAATCATATCCACACCACAATATTGGCCAGAATAGTAACCAAGGACGGAGTCACCACGTACAACTGAGAACATTAAAGCTGCAATTGTGGCCATATAAACAAGACTATACTTTATATTTATATTTTTGTTATAAGAAAAATCATACCTTACTACTAATCAAACATTAAGCAAACACCACACCCTTGTTTAGAGAATGATCCCGAATTTCCTTGATTTTCGATACATTTATTCGAATGTATGTTACGGATTTTATTTTGTGTATATAATGTTGAATTAGTATTAAATTGAATTGAATTTGGAATGAATTTATTTCCGCCAAATTGTACCGAGGACACCAGAAAAAAGCCTCAATGAAGAGACTTGACAGGGTCCGGTGCCCTTATAGGTACATGACTTTGTTTATAAATGAAAGCAAAAGGAAACAACAATGTGTACCTAAACAAAATAAGCATACAGTAATTTTTTTTTGTTACGCAATGAATATCAACACCACCTGTAATGAATCTGTTCAGCAGTTTAGGCAGGTTATTAACAAGGGATTGTAATGCATAATTGGTGCGAAAATGAGGATCATTTCAGAACTCTTTGCGACGGATGTTGATGATGGATTCGCGTTTGGTTAGATTTGATAGAACGGATAAAAAAGCAATGAACTCTACAGATACGAATAAATACGAAGACAAAAAATGATAGTCATAGACACAAGAGACTTTCATAACATTATGGATTGAAAACAATGGTTCGGCATGAGTACCATAGGAAACATTCGCAATAAAACGCAACATCTTTTTTATGGAATCATTAGTCTACTGATATTTGTTTTATTGGTGGTGCCCCATACCAGGTGGCAATAAATAATTTGAGAACTAAACAAAGCATGATAAACTTGAGTTTCAACATTCGTAGGCAATAGAAACCGACATTGACCGATAATACCAACCACTTTTGCGGTTTGTGAGAAGTATTCTATGTGATGCTCCCTATTTACGATGAACGAGGACGCACTCTCATTGTGTGCTTTTTAATAGATGTTCGTAAAGTGGCGGTTAAAATGCTCCGAAAGCTGCACCCCTGTTACAAATTCACCCGCAATTGAAAGCGAACCTATTTGTTTCGTATGTTTGCTGGGTTGAAGCACGTTGTTTACCGAAAGCCAAGCAATGACAGGGCGCTTTTAGTGTGAGTCAGGGATGGGCAGTATTTCAAATACAAGTATTTGAAATACGTGTCTAAAATACTTTGTGTATTTTGTATTTGTATTTAATTACAAATTGGGTAATGTATTTGACGTGTGTATTTAAATACTAAAACGTGGGTATTTCAAATACAATTGTAATTAGATACAATTTTGTGAGCGAAAATACATCCCTCAAATTTATTGCCACTGCCCAGAGCAGGAAGAAAACTACGTTCTGCACCGAATGCAGAGTAACTGAATCAAGCACAAGCGTTTAGTGACTTTGCGATTACGGTGCTAGTCCAGGGCAAGAATAGTGACGAAATCGACGTTCACACGCAGACTGGCTAAATAAGTGCCTGTGACAACTTGTGATGCTTTTCAGCCGGATTTCCATCCATATTTTTGCCTGGAACATTCTAAATGCGCGGGTCGTCCAGATTTTCGTAACTGGTGCGAGTTGCAACGATAAACCATTCTCCAGCTAGCACTGCGCGTCTTGGTCGTCTCGGGTCTTTGTTGGTCTATACCAAAATGTAATCGACAAAAAAAGCTGCTTGAAGCTCTGTACTTTTTTCACCTATTACGTCCAAGCTGATTGCAATATTTTGTGATTATATTTCTATTACGTTACTAGAGCCTCACACACTAACTCCCGAGTGTGCGATGCAAAATTAAAATGAGATACCCAGAAACCCATTGCAGGTGCCCTGAAGTCGCTGACGCAAATTTTGAGGAATGTATTTAGAAAAGTATTTGAAGGAGACCAAATACATTTCGTTGTGTTTGTATCTTGTACCTAAATGTTTTTTTGGAGATGTAATTAGATTTGTAATTAAATACATTTTTACGAAGTATTTTGTATTTGTATTTCGATACATATTTGCATGTATTTTGTCCATCCCTGGTGTGAGTCATGAAATAGATGTCTATGATATTCTGTTTGTGATTTTTTTAGAGCAGATGCAAGATGATCGCGATATTTTTTGAAAATGGTAAGATCGCCGTCATCTTTTAAAGAAAAATACGCCTGATATAAGCGATTTTTTTTATCATTTGTAAAATTGCTGGGGTAACCCATAGTTTACGTAATCGCTTTCTAACGACAATCCTTTTATACGAAAAAGAAGTGACATAAATATATTTAAATATATTAAGAAACTCATCATACGCTTCGTTCACGCACTGCCTTGAAAAAACAGAACTCCAATCTGTGTCAATAACTGTTTTACGAAAAGAGTGCAGTTCGCAGTCTACCATAGGTTGATAAGTAAACAGTCTTTTAACGCTCCTTGATAACCCTTATGTTCTAAAATAAAATAAAAAAAATATTGCCAAATGATTGCTCATGTCGGTAATTATTGTGCCGGCACTGTTTACACTAGTACCATCATTTGAAATGAAACAATCAATATCACTTGATGGTGAATCGGTGATTCTGGTGGGAGAATTGATGACGTTAAAAACCACTACTAGTTAAGGTACTTCTCAGTTCCGACGAAATGGAAGAGTTATCCAAGGTGTTTACATTCAAATCACCGCCTGCAACAAGCGATTACATATTTTTAGAGGAAAAATCTAGATATATCTCAATAAAAGAAAAGCAATTTTTAAAGTTAACGGCTGGTGGTCTATACATGGCAGAAAGTAGCTGACGTCCGTGCCTGAGACTTATAATTTCATAGTCGTCTGTAGTTTCGTTAAATAGATCGACTACTTCGACCTTGATATCTTGTTTGACATAAATGCCAACCCCTCCCCCTCGTTTCCTACTTCGGTTTAAAACAAATGATTGTAATCAGGTAAAACAAGAACATCGACTTCGGTTGGGTACCATGTTTCAGACAGCATTATTATCTGAAATTGAAGACAAAACTGATCTAAGAGTGTAATAAACTGTCAGTTTTTCATTTGACCGAACGTATATTCACCCAAATATCACAATACCCTGGCTCTAACTCGCGCCAGGTTGGGCAGCCAAGGAAACTTTCCTTGGGCCATGCTTGTTTTGCACCAAGGCTTCAGCTAGAGCCAACCTGGCACGCCAAGATTGGCAGCAAGCTGGAATTCCCCGTCTAGCCAATCTGGGCTCCATCATGCAAATACAGCCTGGGCCAGGGTGGCTGTTTCCGGGTCAGCCAATCCAGGCTATACGGGGTAAATACAGCCCAGGCCAGGGTGGCTCCTTCCGGGTCATACAATCCTGGCTATATGGGTAAAAAGAACTCAGACCAGGGTGGCTCTTCACGGGCGAGCCAGTCTTGGGGATGATAATGTTGCAGTACGTGTTTTACTACTTTTCCTTAGCTTTGTCTATGGCCCTATCGCTGTCCAGCCATAGCGCTCTTTAGCTTCTAATGATTGAATAAAGACTTCTGTATGGCTTTCCTTATGGCTCTCTTTAGCCAGCAAACCCTAAAAAACGATTTTACTTCAAGTTCCCCCGACTTGAGAACGCTACATGGTGTGTGTATCAATGTGCAAATCTATATATAGATATACATACATCTCTGAACACACACAACACAAGCAGAACACTTCCCCACACAGCATCAACAACGCAGATGTAGTACAAACGCTATGTTCGCACTAGCTGTTTATATGGCAGTCTAATTTTCGAATCCGACTTTGCCGGTGACCCATCATTTGTCGCAAAAACACGGAGAGGCGGAGGAAATCTTACTCGTACTTAATAGATTATTTGAATTGTCTCTTGGAATAGCCCCCATCTCTTAATTCAAAACCCTAAAAAAAGCAAATTAGATCATTAGGCTAATTAATTAAAATGTTTTAATTAACTTTTCAATAAGTTTGATGAATCACGTCGACAATGCAGTGATGACATGCAGTACACTGGTACTGAAGATTGCAATCAATCTATTGCTTGATTGCAGTGTTCGGCGCCAGTGAAAGTTATTTTCACTTTTGGGGGTAATAATCAATTTTAATTTTTGTACAAGTATTTAAATGGGTTTTTCAAACAAACAATATTACTGGTTTTCATGACTCATTGCAACAGCAGAGAACATATCTTGGGTCATGGTTTGTCACCGGCCTGACAGATCAAAATTTAGTATTGATTTAATTTTCTAACGTGCAGTGTTTTTACTAAAAAAAGTAAGCGCCGGTTGATTTTCTGTAGGCGTGGAAAGAAAATTTATTGGTTCTTAGTGTTTAGACTCGGGGCCATAAATTTTTTTATAGACGGGTAAAGACAATTTATTGGTTTCCAGTCTTTAAACTCGCGGCGAAGTAGTTTTCTATAGGCGGAAAAAGAACATTTATTGGTTCGCTGTCTTTAGACACGGGGCCATATAATTTTTTATACGGGTCTAAATTAATTTTATTGGTTCCCAGTCTGTAGAGTCGGGGCCAAAGGATTTTCTATGGGCGGGTAAAGAAAATTTATTAATTCCCAGTCTTTAAACACAGGGCCATAGATATTTCTATAGCTGGCTGTAGCTGTCTTTATGGATTTCTATGGCCAACCATAGAGGGCCGTAAGGGATGATAGCCTGCCATATAATTTTCCATAGACGACCATCGACCATGTTTGTAAAAGAGTCTCAGATTTTATATTTCTTGAGAACAGGCTAGTATTCACGAAAATGCTATTAATGTGCATGTTCAAGAATGTGACCTATGTTAATAAAATACAGAGGAACCAATTCAAAACAATCCGGAGACTTAATTTTATTCAGTTCAGCGTAAGCTGTTTAGTCCGCGCGAGCAGGCGGGTCGTCGGGCATCTCTGGCCGGGCTGATTGGACAGCCTGGGTGTGGAACTTCTTGGCCATCCTTTCAGCCGGCCGGAGTAACAGCGGCATATCACTGGTATTTCTGGCCCTATGAAATGCGAGCTCCAGTCAGGGTACAGCTGATCACTGCAATTCACCTTCATTGCTTTCTGTGGTCTGGCAATATGGCCGAACGCTGGCTGTTTCTTGTATTGGTTGGGCCAGGGAGTCTCAGTGAATCCCAGGGAAGCGCTCATCCTGGCAGCAGCCTGTCTATCTCAGCCGTCCCTGGCCAGGAAAATGCGAGCTCCAGCCAAGGAAGCGCACATCCTGGCACTGTACTGTCTATATCGGCCGGCCCTGGCCAGGAAAATGCGAGCTCCAGCCAAGGAAACGCACATCCTGGCAGTGGTCTGTCTATATCGGCCGGCCCTGGCCGGGACAACGCGAGCTCCATCCAAGGAAACGCACTTCCTGGCAGTGGTCTGTCTATATCGGCCGGCCCTGGCCGGGACAACGCGAGCTCCATCCAAGGAAACGCACTTCCTGGCAGTGGTCTGTCTATATCGGCCGGCCCTGGCCGGGACAACGCGAGCTCCATCCAAGGAAACGCACTTCCTGGCAGTGGTCTGTCTATATCGGCCGGCCCTGGCCGGGAAAATGCGAGCTCCAGCCTAGGAAGCGCACATCCTGGCAGTGGTGTGTCTATATTGGCCGGCCCTGGCCAGGAAAATGCGAGCTCCAGCCAAGGAAGCGGACATCCTGGCAGTGGTCTGTCTATATCGGCCGGCCCTGGCCAGGAAAATGCGAGCTCCAGCCAAGGAAACGCACATCCTGGCAGTGGTCTGTCTATATCGGCCGGCCCTGGCCGGGACAACGCGAGCTCCATCCAAGGAAACGCACTTCCTGGCAGTGGTCTGTCTTTATCGGCCGGCCCTCACCGGGACAGCGCGAGCTCCATCCAAGCAAACGCACTTCCTGGCAGTGGTCTGTCTATATCCGCCGGCCCTGGCCGGGAAAATGCGAACTCGAGTCAAGGAAGCGCACTTCCTGGCAGTGGTCTGTCTATGTGGGCCGGCCCTGGCCGGGAAAATGCGAGCTCCAGCCAAGGAAGCCCTTCCCTGGCTGTAGCATGGAAACCTTGGGCCAGATAATACAATGAAGTGCCAGGCTGGCGGACAATCGTATTCCTTGGGCGATGCTGGTCCAGCTTACTACAATCAAACACCAATATTGGCCCAAGCTGGCCCAAGAAAGTGTCCTACCTGAACAGGTGTAGGACAGCAGTTGAGCCTTCTATTCTTGCAATATTATTTACTTTTTTATGCAACTAAAGTTCATGGTATCCTGGCATGATGCGTGATTGAAAGAATTATACGTCCCAACAGCGCCTGAATCAGCGTTGCCGTCAACGTTATCGAAGTGATGTGGCACAGGAAGCGTTCCAAAAAACTGTCTGAAGATACCGCCCTCTGGCCAGACAGATGCACTGTTTATCTTTCGAAATGCATCCTTTTCAACAAGAACGTGAAATGATGTATAATACGGGAGCTTGGTTTTCAGTTTCGTGCATACCTATGAATTACCTTGCAAAACAGCGGTGATCAGCTCTTCCACGTCGCCGGTTTGTGTTTCGGGTGAAAGCCTTAATTGACACGAAAAAAGCACTTTTCGGGGGGGTGGGGGGGAAGGGGAGGGGGGGGCACGTCGTATCGCACCTATCTTGGATGCCCTCGAAGTACCGACAGACAGGGGGACGGGCATGCGGTGCGATATAAGGGTATAACCTTCACCATCTACTTTGTTTCGCTGAGGAGCATCCAATTTCGTTGCAGTAGCCGCTGGAACAGATCCAGTTTGACCGGTGGCGTCTTTCGAAGGGTGTATCTGGGCCGTGCTCCGAGGCCTCTATAACTGCTGGTGTTGGGGAACCAGGGGCGGAAAGGCTGCAGTAGTTGAGGCTTATGAATGCGAATCACAATTTTTTGCTGCGTCGTGCGTCTTCGAATTCGGTTGGTTCAGAAGCAGACGAACGTTGTCGTTGAGGCGACGTACCTCTTGACGAAGCGCTGCAATTTCCGCTTTCCATAGCACAAAGCGTTCCATGAGTTTTGCGAGCACCACCTGAATGTGTTTCTTGGAAGTTGGAGGGTCCTTGTCATCACAACTGTTGTCGTGACGGAACGCGGCATCTTTTGCAGCTTCGCTACCATTAACTCGCGTTGTTTTGGGCGTACGCTCGCTGCCGTTGTTGTTACTTCGTTTAATGCATTTCGAACATCTGTAGCGGCTTGCGTAATTTTCCATCAACATGTCGTAGTCCTCGTTGAAAATATTGACGCATTTACAATAGAACTGCGTCGAGCAAGCGATTACTTTCTGAAGATCGCGAAAACCCACGGTGCAGCTGCCGCTGCATCCTTCGGTACCGTCGTCATCTTGCAAAATAACGACGATACCGAAAAATGCACGCGTTCTTCCTTAGTTATTTCAATAGAAATAACAAAGTTTTGAACTTTCTCGTGATGTCCAGGTCATTAAAAAATCTTAAATGGGTCACAACTGGGTCGTCAAAAATACAACGAATTCGCAAATTGCAAGGCACGTAGAAGAGTGCAACAACTGTTTGCCGCTGTGGGAAGATACTATTGTATTAAATAAAGAAATTAAAAAAGTGTAACAAATATTGTTTAAAAGGAGAAATTTGAATTGGCTCTGTGGAAAAGCTTTCAATCGTACTGGATGCGGCGTCGTGAAGGTTTCTACTTTTGTATGAGGTGGAATAGGGGAAAGGAAGACATTGTATTAATTTTTTTATACAGTTTTGTTATAGAAGTTTGAGTAATGTATTATTGGTTGTGTTATGGAGGCCTCCGATGGATGCGTAAACCTGTGCAATCTTGGTTCAGGTTATGTGAGATGGTGCGGTTAAGGGTGGTGGACCATTAGCTGTGTGTTAGTGGGGCGTGGTTGTGGTTGTGCGCACGCGTGCAAACTCGGTAGAGGTTGTGTAAGAGGGTGCCGTATGAAACACGGTGTGAGAATAAAATCTATATAGCTGCGTTTAAGACGCGTGTGTTTGTCACTTGTCCCCACCGCCGTCCGTCGTGTCCGGTTTGCATTATCTGTTACGTTCACCATTTATTTATTTATTGAGGTTACCTGCATCGCCTTGGAGGCATTATTGCAGGGAGAGGTTTACAAAGAACAGTTCAGCTGAAAACACAGATGGAAACACATTTCCGTTAAGCATGTTCCATTCTAATGCAGTTGGAACAAAATATGATTTGCAACAAGGGCTAATGGTTGCAACTTTGTATTGGTGGTCCACACTTTCCGACACGTAGAAAGGACATCGAATGTAATTTTCGTTACTGATGCAAGTTTTATCATTATAAAGACAGTAGAAAAATTTAGTCTTAGATTTTTTCGTCTGTACGACAGCGGTTGCCAGTGTAACTGTTGCTTTATGGCCGTGACGCTCGCTTTGAACCTATAAATACTTGAGACAAATCTAGCGCCTCAATATTGCACTCGTTCTAATTTATCCGATAGATGTTTAGTCTGGGGGTCCCAAACTATGCATGCATATTCCAGAACTGAACGTACAAAAGAGAAATATAAAGTTTCCTTCAATTCCTTTGGGCAATGGCAAAAATTGCGGCGTAGAAATCCTAACATGATGTTCGCCTTATTAGTAATGGAATTAAAAAGACTATTCCATAGCAAGCCGCTTGAGAAAATAACACCAAGATAACGAATATTTTCTTTTCTTTCGAGTTGTTGAGTGCTAACCGTATAGCCCATATTTTCTCTGACTTGCTTTTTCCTAGAAAATCTAACCATTTTGCATTTTTTTGCATTAAGCTCCATTCGCCAATCGATACACCAGTTTGACACTCGGTCCAAGTCTAATTGAAGTTTGAGATAATCTTCCTCTTCCTCAATTACTCTATATATGACGCAATCGTCAGCAAAATGTTTAAAGCGCGAAGAAATGTTTGAACAGATGTCATTAATACATGTCAGAAAGAGCAGAGGTCCCAACACCGAACCTTGGGGAACGCCAGATGTTACAGTAACGTTATTGGATGAACAACCCTTCAATAGTACACATTGTTTTCTATCATCTAAGTAGTTACCAATCCAGGCTAAAACATCGGAATGGATATTCAAACACTCTAACTTTCTCAATAACAGAGAATGATCTACTTTGTCAAATGCCTTGGACATATCTAGGAAAACAGAATCAACCTCCTTTCCGGACTCAATTGCAACTGCGATGTCATGATGAAATTCAGCTAACAACGTTACACATGATGCACCGGACCGGAAACCATATTGTTCTTTTGCAAGGTGATTATGATCTTTCAAATCCGTGATTAGGCTGCTATAAACGACATGCTCAAGAATTTTACATATGATCGACGTCAACGAGATAGGCCGATAATTACTAACAACATTTCTGCTACCGCTTTTGTGGATCGGCACAACATTGGCGGTTTTCCAATCATCTGGAAGCTTGCGCTCAGTTAAGCTTTTTGTAAAAATAATCTGCAGATAGCATCATCTCGCCAGTTCAGAACCTTTTAGACGACAAAAAGAGTTCGACATTTAAGAATATAAAAAAATGATAACTTTTAAATTTAATATGCACAATAAAATTTGTTTTGGGATTGTTAAATAAGAGTACTATAGTAAGTTACAGGTCAAGAAGGTAGCGGCAAATTCCCCTCAAAGAGATTCAAATATCTCTCCGCCACCTCCGCCTCCAATAGCGTCCCATCGCTTCCGTGACATCGTGGCCAACGCGGGAGAGCGTTTTGCCTTCCTGTGAATATTTGCTTTATCTATCGACTTTGACTTAGCATTGTGGAAGCCACGGGAGGGAGATTAGAATTTTTCCCCTCCGATAGAAACAAAACCGACTTTGGGGGGTTAGGTTCCCCCTCCGATGGATACAAAGGCCACTTTCATTGGCTCGGTTCCCTCTCCGATGAATACAAAGGTCGCTTTCTTACAAAGTGGAGGGCAAAGACAAGTTGGCATCACTCTGTAGCCATTATCTATTCATTGAAGCAGAACAAGGGCCGTTTTCAGGGAACTATTCTTACGACTGCGGATGGATTTGAAACGGGCGCGTCACGCTTATGGGAGGGGCTTCTCATACCTTCTTGGCTTGTAACCGACTATAGTGGCCTACAGTATCTTGAAAACCAACAAGATGTCGACCGGACGAAACGTGCGATTGTCGGCAAATGCGAGAAACGTAAAATTTCGTCCCGGCCGCTTGAAAAAAAAAAAAAGACAGAAAAAAACGTAAACTTGCTAAGCTTGCTATATGTGTTATAATAATTTAAGGAATGCTCCGGAAACACTCGGTCAAAATTGAAAACTGGACCCTAGAAGCGTGGCTGAATTGACATGAAAATGTGTTTTTTTTTCCACCTGTCTAGAATTACATGTTTGACAGGTCGCTATTTTGTCGCAACAAATTTTATGATGCTGAATGAATAAAAAAAATCTTATATTCTATATTCAAGTTTTGAAATGTCGAACCTTGCCGCGTTCGTTTGATAATATTTTACATAATTTGCCAAGTTCTTACGTATGACCCTTTAAGATACGTAGTGACCTTGACATGATCATAAAGTGTAATATTTGTTCTATTTATTACATAAACATTTTTTAAGGCGAAAGCCTTATTTTTCCCATTGAGCGAAAAAGCGACGTCGTTGCGCCCGAGAGAGGGCCATACAAATACGTAATCAATCACGCACCGCTCAATCGTATGTTCAAGGACGGCGCCGTTTTCGGCGTCGTCCTCAAGATTGTCCTAGAGGTCGTCTTAGAAACTGTCCTCTAGGCGTCGTTTTCTACGTCACCCTCAAAATATCGTCCTATAGGTCGTCCTAGAAGTCATCCTAGACGTCCTAGACGTATTCCTTGAAGTAACCTTTGAGGTCGTCCGAGAGGTCTTCCTCGGCGTCGTCCTAAACGCCGTCCCTGACGTTGTCCATGACGTCGTCCTAGAGGTCGCCCTAGACGCGTGCTTGGCGTCCATCTTTAGGACGCCGTCCTCGACGTCCTCCTAAACTTTAATACGTGTAGAAAGATTAGTCGAAAACATTTCTCCCGCGGGATTATAATGCCTTTCGTCTTCCTACAGGTAAGCAGTCTCACGAGTTTTCCTGTAATTTTTGTTTATTATATACCCAATAAAAGATATGACAAATACATTTCGATGAATGAACCTTTAAAAATCTAGAAAATTCCAAACTTATTTTTTCAAAAAGACTATTTCTATTTTTTATATTTTCTTATTGGTAGGAAATATGATTGCGGTTTATGAGAAATTACACATAGAAAATATAGGATTTTGTTTGTATTACCACAAATAAAGCATGAATCTTGTTATTTGTGCGTTGTGACAGTATCCTTGCATGGGAGCTATTTTGGCAAATACTGCGACTTGGATGTGGATAATCAACTAACACGATTACTTTCCTCATTAGTCAACCTTAAAAATAAGTGAAATATTGCGTAATGCGAAGTAAAATTAATTTCAATCCGAGACAAAGCTAACCATTTGTTCAACGCACACATGACTAGATGTCATATAGTTAATCTGGTCGTAAAGATTGCGACGGTGTCGCGTGAACGCTAGGAGAAAAAGGAAAGAAAGAAGAAGATCGAGCAGAAAAAGAAAAAAAATGTCACCACGCCTCAACGGAGCCGAACATTAAAAGAGATATTTCGACGACCAATCGAGCTTCGTCGCACTTGGCGCCCGAACGGGGACTCCGTAATGAGGTAAATTTATGTGGGGACGGCGGTCATTATCAAATCGCCCATTAAGCTCTTCGCATCAACGTGAAGGCTTAACTACAACGTCAGCAACGATGGATGAAGACGGCGCAAAAAGCGGCAGTGACGCTTCGTCGCAAGCTAAAGTTGAGGCGGCAGTTGCACGGAGCGAGGAACTTCAGCAGATCCTTTCGAGGAGGGACGAAGAAATCGCTGAATTGAGGCAACGCATCGCAGAGCTTCTTAACCGACAACAGACTGTACCCGCACCGACGCCTGCCTATTCTGCAAGTGCTGCTGGGGATAGCGCTTCTCTGAAAGCCATGGAGACCCTGGTGTGCGGATTACTGTCCCCAATAATCGAGAGACTCAACTGCTTGGAGGCCGCGAGCTCCAGAAGGAGCTCTGAAAGCAGCGACGAGGGCTCCAAGCACCAAGGGCAACAGAATAAAATATCCAAGAAAAAGAAACGACAGCAGCGGTCGCTGCATACCGAACTACAAAATAGCGTTCCAAACTCATGCAGCACATCTGAAAGCAGAGACAAGGGCTCGAACCAGCAAAGCCAGGGGAGAGGCCTGGGAGATACTATCAACCATCGAGTTTAGCCATCCACCGCGGCCGTAAGTGCAGCTCCCCTCCTTGCCACTGACGTAATTTGTTGGTTCCATCAGGTCGAATTTTGGCTGAAAATTTGCGGGCTGCCGGAAGATATCGCACTGCCGCTGCTCATATCAAAGCTACCTTCCAAAGATTTTGCTTGGATGCGCTTCGAGCTTAACTCCAAGAAGATGAGCACTTGGAATGACGTGAAGTCCGCGTTTCGGCGGCACTACAATTTAGAAAGCCCTGTGGAAAATCGAACAGCAATGTTCGCTCGAAGACAGACCTCCACAGAAACGTGCATGGAGTACGCTATTCAGAAGCTGCAACTGATAGAAGGATGTGTCTTCACAGGAAGCGAAGCCGAGAAGTGCGAAATGCTTCTTGAATCGCTGAATGACAAGGCAAAGCGGATGTACTTCGATAGAAGCTTCACATCGCTTGATGACTTGCTGGACTCCTTTATGAAGTTTGATCGGGCAAGCGGAAAAGCCAAGAAGCCCGAAGAGAAGTCATTAAAAGTTTCAAACTTCCACGAAGGAGGGGCCGATGAGCTGTGCATTTTCGTCAAACTTGATCGGCAACAGCAGCCTGGGGAAAAACGTCAGGAATACGATGCAGCGAGCAGTGCGAATGACAAACCACGACCAAGCCTGACCTACCAAAGGGAATTCCGTCACCAGAACAATGCAGCCCAGACCAAGGCTCAAGGACCCCGTCGGAAAGTATTCAAGCTTTGCCTAAATTGCAAACAGGAAGGCCACTTTGTTATATGGTGCCCCCAGCTTCTCACGCAAGAATTTCTTGAATGGTAGCGCGCATTTCAAGCGGAGCCTAACGTTCCGACTGACCTGTAAAACTCCGACCTGGTGTCTTTGGGGCCTGCGGGGAGACACCAGTAGTGCAGCGCGTTAGCTGTGAATCTTCTGCGGGCGTCAAACTGGTCCCAGTCTTTATGGGATCCCTTGAACGCAGTGCAGTTTTGGATTCTGGTTCCACCAGAAGCCTTGTGAATGAAGCTGTTTGCCAGAGACTTCAGATGACACCATCAAAATCGTCCCTGAAACTTGTGGGAGCAAATGGGCTGCCACTTGAAAATAATGGAGAAGTGAGTTTCGACATTACGGTAGACGGAAGGTCATTCCGACAGACTTTTGTGGTTGTCCCACATTTGAAGGAAGACTTAGTCTTACTTGGAGATGACTTTCTACGCTCATCAAAAGCATTTATCGACTGGTGTGCAAGCACGTTTTCAATCCAAGCCGAAAAACCACTCAAGGTTTTTGCAACGACCACCCAAGTAGTACTTCCTCTTTCCCGGAAAGTCATCGAAGTCGTGTTGGAAGTCCCAGACGGCGAGACAAGTCGCGATATCTTATACGTAACAGGTTCTCAATCAGCTATGGAACGGTACCTGTTCGAACTGCAACCGACAGCCATCGATGCAGGAACAAAGACTTTCAAACTTTTGGCTACAAACTTTTCATTGAGGCCATCCAAAATACCTGCGAGGGCATCTTTAGTATCAGCAGAAAAGGTAGAAGCTGTTGAAGCGGTTGACTTGTCTCCCATCGAATGGGAATCAGTCCTGCAATGTTCCAGTTTTTCTGATCTTAAGAACCAGGAAGATGGACCGAAGGTCCGCAACGAAACGCAGCAGATAATAATTGATGAGTTGAGCTTCAACGTGGGAGCTTCGCTTAACTCCGAAGAGCTGGAGGCAGTAAAACAACTGTTGATGAAATATCGTTCTAATTTTGCAACCGACACTGCACACCTGGGATATTGTACGATAGAGAAACATTCCATTTCTACTGGTGGTGCGAAACGAATTGCACAACACCCAAGGCGAATTTCACCGGCTCAAATAGATTTGGTGAAAGCAATGATAAAAGACCTAATGGATGCAAAAATTATGCAGCCCTCCAAAAGCTCCTGGGCATCACCACTGGTTCTAGTTCAAAAAAAGGACAAGTCGACAAGGATGTGTGTGGACTACAGGAAGCTAAATGCTGTAACTGAAAACGTTGTCTATTCACTACCCCGAATCGATGATGCTCTGGCGGCATTGAGTGGGAGCAAGTATTTCTCAACATTGAACCTCCTTTCAGGATTCTACCAAATAGAACTGGAACCTGGTGACACCGCTAAGACAGCTTTCGTTACGCAGTGGGGGCTGTATGAATTTCTGAGAATGCCGTTCGGGTTAAAAGGGGCACCGGCAACGTGTCAGCGAACTGTAGATGCCATTATCGGTGATCTAAAGTATCGCAACGCACTGGTCAACATGGGCGACTGCATTGTTTACAGCACAACATTCCAAGATCACCTTCGACAACTGGGAAATATTTTCGCGCGTTTTGAGGCAGCAAATCTAAAGCTCAACCCTACTGAAAAATCTCATTTGTATGAGAATTTTGTTGTGTCCAATAAACACATATGAATCATACAAGATATATAAGAACATATAAGAACAAGTAAGAACCGTATAAGAACCATATAAGAACTATATAAGAACTATATAAGATATATGAGGACATAAAAGCACCATATAAGAAACTAGTGGGAACTTTCTTATAAGTTTCTTATAGGGTTCTTATATATCTTATATAATTCTTATATAGTTCTCATATAATTCTTATATGGTTCTTATATGTTCTTGTATGTTCTTATATATATTGTATGATTCATATGTGTTTATTGGACACAAGAAATTTCTCATACAAATGATTTTTTTTACTAGGGAAACCGCAGAAGTGCCATTTTTTTTGCACCAGAGTGACTAACCTTGGACATATTGTATCCCAGAAAGGTATTGCACTTGATCCAGAGAAAGTCGATGCCGTAACGCGATTCCCCGTTCCTAGAACTGCAGTCAATCGTTCTTGGGACTGACGTCCTATTTCCGAAAGTTCATTTACGTGCCATCGCAGCCCCCTTGAGAAAGCTCTTGAAAAAAGAAGAAGCCTTCACATGGGGTGCTCCACAAGAACACGCCTTCCATGAACGGAAATCTGCTTTATGTGGACCTACCGTCTTGAAGCACTTCACAGAAGACTCTAAATACGGCCTCCAGGTCCACACTGATGCTTCCAGAACCGGCCTCGGCGCCATCCTCCTCCAGGAAGATGAAACTGGGGATTACAGGCCTGTTGTATACCTCAGCCGTTCTCTTCACGGAGCTGAAGAGAACTACACATCCACTGAACTTGAGGCCCTTGCAGTTAAGTGGTCCCTGAAACAGCTACGTCCCTACCTAATGGGCAGAAAGTTTCATGTTGTTACAGATCACCATGCGCTCTGCTGGGTTCTTTGTTACAAGGAGGAAAACCAACGCTTGCTCAGGTGGTCTCTCCTGCTCCAAGAATTCGACTTTGAAGTTGTGTACAAGTCTGGCGCATGTCACACTGCCCCCAATTGTCTGTCCCGTATTCCAAGCCGCTTCTGCTCAGGGGAACCTTCGAGTACCAACGGCTCGGGAGAGACTGGGAGGACTCGCACTTGCGATGTGTTTGAGGTCAAAGAGCCCAACTTAACCTCCGAGCAGAAGGAGGACCCGTTCTGTACAAAAATCATAAAGATACTGCAGAAAAAGGCTGGTACAAAGAAACAGCAGAAGAGAGCAAGTAAACAATTCGTGATTTTTCATGATGTATTGTACAAAAGGGATGCAGGACCAACGCATGAACGATTTGTTTTATGCTTGCCGGCGACGAAGCGAGTGGAAGTACTTCGCGAATTTCATGGAAGTCGATTCGGAGCACACATGGGAATCCGTCGCACATACGAGAAAATCCACAGTAAATATTTCTGGCCTCGACAGTATCTGGATGTCCAACGGTTTGTGAAAAGATGTGACCTTTGTCAACGGATGAAGATGACTACGACGTGCCCTTACGGACTGCTGCAGCCAGTTGAAGTCGATGTGCCATTTCATACAGTTGGACTCGACATAATTGGGCCCTTCCAGGCTTCATGAAGGTACAAGTTTGTCATAGTTGCCATAGACTACCTAACCAAGTTTGTTGAGACGAAAGCTGTTCGTAACATTGAGGCTTCCACGGTGCAGAAGTTCATCGAGAGGAGAATTATCCTCAAGCACGGATGCCCCACAGTACTAGTAACGGATAGGGGCTCACAGATGACTGCCAGATCAACTTCCGATTACCTCAAGTACTGTGGTATACGTCACGCAACGACTACAGCTTATCACCCAGCTGCCAACGGCCTCGTCGAACGAGCAAACAAAACGCTCAAACAGATGATGCGAATCACCACCTCATCTAGAGAGAAGTGGGCTGATGTTTTGCCCTATATAGTGTTCTGCTATAACACAGGATATCAGGACACAGTTCGTACTTCTCCTTTTTTTCCTTCTGTATGGACGTGACCCTATTTTCCCCTTAGATGTGGCTTATAATAGGAAAGACCGGCAAGAACTGCAAGCAAGCTCCGAATACGCGGTGCTCGTGCGTGAGCGCTTGAACTAAGCGCGTAGATTGGCTGCATGACACATCAAGTTGGCTCAGGAGAAGCACACTGCAGAAGAGATTATTTGACGAACACCGAACTGACATAACGCTAGAATGAGACCAGTTGGTGCTGTTGAGAACCCCGCCAGTGGGGCTTAAAAAACGGACAATGTACACTGGGCCTCATCAAGTTGTGGCCAAGCTATCGCCGGTGAATTATGAAATAGAGTTCGATGATGGTTCAGGGCAGGACATCGTGCACGTAGAAAAACTAAAACCGTATCTAGAGCCTGTTGCAGAATTTTCACTCTCCTAAAACTGTTCAATAGAAGACTGTTTTATACTTGTACAGGAGTTGCAATTACCACCTGGGACGATTGTGTCGTGTCTGTACTTGAATGTTGTATTATATCTGTACAGGACTTGCAATTACCGCTTCGGACGATTGTGTTTTGCGTGGACTTGAATACTGTTTTATACGTGTACAGCACTTGCAACTATCGCGTGTTTTGTGTGTGCTTTAAGTGTCTTCATAACACCAGTTTCTTTGCGTATTGTGTGCGTCGGGTCGACGCCTTTTTGAGGCGGCGGCATGTGACGCTGTCGCGTGAACGCTGGGAGAAAAAGGAAAGGAAGAAAAACATCGAGCAGGAAAAGAAAAAGAATGTCACCACGTATCAACGGAGCCGAACATTAAAAGAGATATTTGGAGCAACCAATCGTGCTTCGTAATATTGCGGAATGCGAAGTAAAATTAATTTTAATCCGAGACAAAGCTAACCATTTTTTCAACGCACACATGACGAGATGTCATAGTTAATCCGGTCGTAAAGATATATGAAAATTTTAGTTATACTTTTTAATAAACTCATATTCTTCGTCTCCCGCAATACAACTGGGCCTTTTGAAAATATCAATCACGAATTTGCTAGATTTTTAAAAAATAGTCGCTGCAAATATGTGTGACATTCTCATCTTGCAGACATAGTATTACATTCGTGCACACTAAAGCGAACCCCTTTGGGTTTTCTGGTGATATTAAGGTCAATAATATATCTTAAATAGGTCACCTGCAAGAATTTTCAAAAGTTTGACGATATCATAAGAAAACAGATTTCAGCACTTTTTCGAAATTATTACAAAATCTAAGAATTGTTTAAACACATACAGATAATTTTATTTCAATTTAAATATTTTACTTCAAGGGTATCCGAAATATTTATCCCATGAGATGGCGTTAAGAGGCAAATAATACACGTGTTTTCTTTAAAAAAATCATGAAATATATTTTGACCAGTGCCAGGGGAAGAACAAACTAGCGAGCGATCAAACATGCGATCGCCGACAGGTGGCAGAAGCGTCAGTGATCGCCTCGGCATCTTCAATGACCAAGTACTTGAAAACAAAAAAAAAGTACGCCATGCCTGCCGCTCGTGCTCTCTATGACTCAAGAATTCTTCCAAAATACATAAACATATATTGTTAGAGGCGTCGGGAAATCCGTAGATTCTCCTCAATTATCATTCGACGTCGTTGGAGTTGACCTCTTCGGTCCCTCCCGACATCCAGGTAACAGAGCAGCTGGATAATTGTGGCTATCGACCATCTCACACGTTACTTCGAAAAAGCGGCCCATCCCAACGTCACAGCACCCGAAATTGCTGCGTTCCTGCTTTACCATGTGGTTCTTCGTTACGGAGGTCAACGTACTCTCATAAGTGATTGCGGACGGTCTTTTTTTGTCTACCACCGATGAGGCGTTACTTAATGCATGCAACATCCCACATCGTACCACCACCGCGTATCACCCTCAGACAAATTAACTGATCAATGGATTCCATCACACATTAGTCAATATGATTTCGATGTACATATCAGAAAGTCACACCAACTGGGATTGCATACTAACCTTCATGACATTCGCATGCAACAGCGCACGTTAAAGTACTACGGGATTTTTTCCTTTCTACCTTCTCTATGGACACGAAGCATCCTGTATCGTGCAGTCCATTTTTCCCTGGGAACAGCCCTATTATTCCCAAGAAGCTTTGGCGGACGCTGTTGCCCATACTCAAGAATGCCACCGGCTAGCTTGTTCTCGCATATGAAAGCAACAGCAGCAATCAAAAATACGCAACGACGAAGCTCATTGCAACGTCAACTACTCCCCTGGAGACGAGGTCCGTCTTTTCGCTTTTCAAGCGCGCAAGATTGGTTTATACCAAACATTTTTACAACGCCACATGGGGCCCTACCGCGTCGTCCAACAGCCGTCACCTGTCAACTACATCGTCCAGCTCCTCAACTCACCAACTGACGGCCAAACACGCAATCCCGACGTCGTCCACGTCCTGTGGCGGTACGCCACTGAACGTGGACAACATCGGGACTGCGTGTTTGGCCCATCCCAACTCGTTTTTGAGTGGGGGGCAAACAAGACCTCCTTTCCCCCCTCCCCTTCCCCCCCACCCCGGGTCGCATATTTTTACTAGTGATGGGACGAACTTTTGCGGAATCGAAAATTCGGCGCAACTTTTGCCGAACTTTTCTAAAAGATTTGGCAATGATAAGGCAAAAATACAGTTACCAGATTTAACACTGATATTTATTTTTTTCTGACAAAAAAGGTTTTCTTTTTCTTAACATAAATACAACATGTAGTGCCTATTGACACCGTTATGACTAAATAAGGTGATATTCTACAAGACAATTGTATCGATTTCGCTTTTGTGTGTTTACTGGCAATTTTAGTGTTTGCTTGCAGAAAGTGGTGTGACAACAAGGTTGGCTAGTAGCCGGGGCAGTCACGAATTACCCTACGAGAGTTTTGAATTTGAGGCTTCATCAGCGCACGGCTGCAAGTGTGTTTACATTGTTAAATTAAAGGCAATCACTGCCTCTTACTTTCTCTAGGAGTCACCGTTTTGTGCGCGAAAACGAATGCAATGGTTACTGAGCCTTCACCAGAATAGATAACAATATTTTAAATATGCATGTTTTTCGATTTGAGTCACTTGACGTCAGCTTTGCATGAAAGTGTGCCTTCCGTATTGGCAACGTGTCGTTTTTAACGTTTAAAATTCCGGTTTCTGGTGTTAGGACACACACGGACGTTTAGGAAGGTGGGGAGAGTGAGGAATGTCGGATGTGCAACGTCGAGCATGATAGTTTTGTGTTTAGTTTTATGCAGATGCATGAAAATCGCGAAATAACGCGAACTAAAAAGCCATATTATTTTGTTTTGGCACAAACTACTTGTGAGCCAAAAACAAGATTGTTATAATAATAGTAATAATAATAATAATAATTGTATTTGCACATACTGGTGTGGGGCTAGTATTTGCACATACTAGCCCCACACACCATGTGGTGGTGTGTGGGGCTAGGTAGATAGGTGAAAACCCTTACGCAGAGTGCCTGCCAGCCAGACTTGTACGTAGTTCAACTACTTTACTCAAGTTACTATAGTTTAACTACGTTTTTGGGTAGTCTAGTTACTTTCAATTACATTTCTATTTTGGTAATTAGTAGTTTACTTTAACTACTTTTCCGAGTGACTTCTACTCAAATTACAAATTACTTTCGAATTTTAGTGGTTGTTTTGCCTATCGACAGAGATATGATGTTAGAAGATCAGCTGATATTTGCAAAAGGGGAAGCATGTGGTATAGAAAAAAGGGGGGGGGGGGGAAGAAGAAAGCAATTTGGATATTCCGAAATCCTCTAAAATTTTAACGAGCACCCCACAGCAACGACGCTGCTATGAAGCGCGGGGAGCGAATAGACACGACGCAAGAGAGGCCGAGTAACTGTCGAAGACTGGCGTTTCTTTGTATCCAGAGGCTCAAGGAGACTTGACGCATTTGAAGAAAGGGCTTGCCCCCGATTCTCCCCAATGTAAGAATTCTTGCCCACTACAGGAGGTATACACACTACATCCTCACTCAAAAGAGGTAACAAAGTGCAGCACCCACTCTGAAGTTGATCTGGTGCTCCTGTATAGCTTGTGCTGTTTTCGAGACGTCATCTGGTCATTTCTCTTAGTGAAGAAATGGCGACTATAAGACCGATACAAATAAGAGCCTTATAATTTGACTGTGTAAAATGGTTCGTCAGCGAGAATAAAGCGACTTCTCTATGGCGTACTGGTTGCCGCCATTTCCAAAAAAAAAAAAAAAAAAAAAAAAACTGATGCATCTTTGATTTTGCCGCCCTTTCCGAAAACAACTGATGCACCTCCAATTTCGCCTAAAGCTATGCACACCGGCCTGCTAAAAAAAAAAAAAAAAAACGCTGTATAAGGAAGGAAAGGGCATTCTGAAAAAGTGTGTCAAAAAGTACTTCTACTTTACTTTGGAAGTACATTGTATTTATAGTACTTCACTTCAAGTACATTGCACCCGGTGTACTTACTAATTTCCTTGAAGTACATAACTTATCATTTACTTTATACTTCCAAGTAGTTTTTATACGTACTTTATCCAACACTGTAAGCAATCAATCACTGTCTGCAAAATCAAGCTCAGGCAGTGCTAAACCTTAAAGGTGAAATGATACATCCGCAGTACATCCCTGACCAAAAAGAATTACGCAGCCATTAGGAAACCAGACG
The DNA here is from genome assembly GCF_016920785.2 of Ixodes scapularis. Classification (NCBI taxonomy): domain Eukaryota; kingdom Metazoa; phylum Arthropoda; class Arachnida; order Ixodida; family Ixodidae; genus Ixodes; species Ixodes scapularis. The sequence goes on along the minus strand of NW_024610101.1, from coordinate 19,958 downwards.
CAGAACCGGCTATTAAAGCGTTTCTGCGAAAACACAAGCCGCTTTATATTCGGCGAGCAGAATTTTGCTAACGCATGAAAACCTAAGTAAGTACTTCCTTGTTGGCGTAGAAAAAAAATAAAAGCAACCTCAAAAGTATTTTGCTGCTTTGTTACGATAATCAGACATTTATTCAATTACTTTCCATTTCAGTAATTTCTGCTCTACTCAAATTACTTTTGAGGCTAACACTCAGTAACTTGACTTAATTACTTTGTTTGAGTAGGTTGTACATGTCTGCTGCCAGCCCGCCACCACATATGAAAAACAAAACAGACAAATAAATGGACACAATGCACACACTACAGAAAGTACGTAAAAAGGAAAGAAAAGAAGGGAGGAAACACGTATCACATTAATGACGAGGATGCCAGCTGGATCCCATAAATTCTGGCAAGCTGTCGTGACTCTGCCCCGTTTGACGGCAGTGGGCTGGGCACACTGAGCGTAATTGTGCAGTTGTTTGTCAATGTTTCAACCACCTCGTCGCATCAATGCAAAGGTCAAATGAAAATCACGCTATTCAGAATGCACCGCATCATTTGTCACTTGCGCAGTGGACGGCGTACATTACTGGTCGATATTCTGTTCTTGAGGCAGAAAATATTCAAGAGAACCACACTCGCAAAAGCTCACAAACGCACAGTTACCGTGCCGCCTACTCCACACCTCGCCGTAACCTTGCCTTAACGTAACGCCGCAACCGCTGGTTGTACTAAACTGTGCGATGGTAACCGCTCGACTGCGTGGCGTCCATTCGCGATCTATGGCCCCGTCGCGTCCGTGCGCGTGTGCAGACATTTACGAAATTTTTGGGCGAATCTTTGCCGAACTTTCTTTCAAAATTTGGGCATGTACGGAACTTTGCCGAAGTTGAAGTTAGGCAGATTCGGTCCATCACTAACTTTTACGGCGTGTGTATGTGTAAGTGTTGTAATAAAGGGGGTGGGGGGGGGGGGGGGGGAGAGAGCCAGTTGGTGTATGCGCACCGGGCGCTTTGGTCACTGGCTCCTTTTACGGCGCAGGCGATAGGCCCCCTAGCAACGACGCTCACGCCGGATTGGCTGCTCGGCAACGCGCGGGAACTTCGGATTCGGACGGCGCGTGTATCACTCGAAGCGCGATAACCCACGCCCGTGCGTGCGTTCACGCCGCTTCGCGGCGACGTTGTGCGGCTGCTAATTGCAAAACTATTAACCCACTTAGCTCCCCCCCCCCCCCCCCCCACACACACACACACACGCCGCTTTGCGGCGTCCAGTCGGCAACCCAAGCCCCGCTGTCCCCCATGCATTTCTGTAAATAGAGTCCCATATGTTCAGCGATGTTTCGTCAACAACATTCGTTTTTTTCTTCAGTGTTAATCGTAAAAAAATGAAGGTCATAAATATCGCCAAATGCCTCGAAAAAACAAAATGTTCTAGGAAAAAAAAAAAAAAAAAATAAGTAAGCCCACAGCATAGATAGAACCCGGGTCTGCTACGTACGAGGCAGCCATCTTACCACTAAGCTACGCTACCGCTACGGAAACTCGCATTGTATCCGCTGCCTATGTTGACTGCGGCAGCGCCTATCTCAACGAACCAGCCAATCCGGCGTGAGCGCCGTTGCCAGGGTATGTATCGCCTGCGCGTTAAAAATATGCCAGCGCGGGTCCGGGGCCGGTGCCCTTGGTATACCTTGGGCGCCGCCGGCCAGTGTTGGCCAGCCCAGTGGCGGCCGTTTCAGGGGGGGGGGAGGGGGGGGCAAAACACATGCCTTGCCTCCCCCACTCTGAGAACTGCGGGGGGGGGGGGGGGGCAAGCGGCCCCCTTGCCCCCCGGTTGGTACGCCCATGTCCACGTCACACCTGAATGAAACCAGTGTTGTACACGTTCCTCAAAAAAAAAAAGGTAACGAAAGTTAGTTCCTCGTTCCTTCTAATTTTTGGAACGCGTTCCCGTTACACGTTCCTTATGTGAAAAAGGAACTCGTTCCCGTTACCGTTAAAAAAATGAAACCCTCGTTACATATACGTTACATTTCCATTTTGATAATTACCATGTTTAGTAAGATAGATCAAAGTTTTTTTTTTAAATCTATTCCATCAAATGGCGACATACGAATTTGAATGCCGTGATGGAAGGGCACGAGTAGAAGAAAGCATGCAAAGCAGGGTTCCTATTGTTGATATATTCATCCTTAAAATTCTTTTAACCATATTCATGTTTGTGGTGGGCGAAGTCAGACGAGCAAAATATACTGCTACCCCACATTGCACGAACGTTTTACAGCCTCACGGGTTTTAATCTACAAAGTCGCTTGTTCGAACTTAACAACAGTTGGCTCTCGATCTGGCTGTCCTCAAAACGATTAAGTGAAGAAGAGGGTAAGACTTTCGGAAGGTCCGTTTTTAAAAATACAAGTCCTTCTTCGTGAAGGTTGGATTAGTTTTTCGGTTTGAAGGTTTGAAGGTTTGACTAGGGGAAAAAGATTAAAGGTTATTTTTTGTGCACTTTTTAAGTGACCAATGTTCGGGATACAAGGGTGCGTTCGATATCTTGTAACATGTTCCTTTGTTGTAACTCTAGGCCTCGTGAAAGTTCAGTGATGGCTATACTCGGCATTATATTTCTAGGTGTATGAGGATTAGTGGAAGCAAAGAAACTAGCCGAGTTTGACACGTCCCCCTTTCTGTGACTTTTCGTTTGACTAAAAGTCTTGCTTTTTGTACCGCAGTCTCGGGCACTGAAAAAAGGAACATTGTCCACTAGCTTTACTGCACTATGCCGACTGTTACTAAACGTGGACCACACAAAATACACCATAAGATAATTAACCAAGAAGTTAACGAGAGTGTGCTTTTTGCAGAAATATTGTTTTTATACTTTTAGAATTGCCCACTTGGAAATTAAAAAAAAATACCCCATTGGACGGAAAAAGAACGCCGTTCCTCTTTCCGTTCCAGTAAAAATGTAACGAATTCCCGTTCCAGTTCCCCCTATGCAAAATAGAACGTCGGAGTTCCTCCGTTTCTCCTGAAAGGAAAGCGTTCCAGGAACGTCGTTCCTTGGAACGCCGTTCCCTACAACACTGAATGAAACCCTACAGTCGCCATGAAAACGGCCAGGATGGCTTTTTTTCAGGGGGGTTAGAGATGCCGCACTACGCGAGCCGGCCGGCACAGCACGCGCGACGAGCGCAGGAGGCGTGCGCCAGCCAGAGCCAGAGCCGTATATGTAGAGAGTTTGGTCATTTATTGAGAAGTATGGGACGCAAATGAGGAGACGCCATATGCCGAAAACGTGCTGGCGTGCTCCAGGGCGTCTTCACAAATTCGAATGCGGCCAACCAGAAGCCGGAAATAACACCGTGGCGGTGGTCGCGCGAAACAAACTTAATAAATGCGTCGGAGTAACTTTTGGTGATTGCAAATGTGGTGCACGTAATCTTTCAATCACGGTCATTCAAAATCATGGTGGAAGAATGCAACTAGTGGAACGATCAACATAATCCGTACGTCAGGCGCCGCAGGCCGGGAATCTGCCGTTTAAGCTGTCACACTCTGTCCGAGCAAAGCAGAGTTGAGCGGCACCTTAGTTTCTTACATCTCTCGGCATGATCATAATCGAAACATCACCTGCACCCTATTTTCAAACATCACCTGCACCCTATTTTCAACCATGCAGGGGTAGTACATTTAACAGTTACGCCCTTATTAAAACCATATACCTCTGATTAAAACTGTTTCTCGCTACCACCGCCAGGGTATTCTTTTTGGCTTCTTGTTGGCGAAGTGAGGATGTCGAGCCCTCTTTCTGCGTCTGGTGCACGCACTGGCTCTGCCCGCGCCTCCCATTGACCAAACTCTCTGAATACACCAACTCATGCTTACAAACAAACCGGAGGGCCCCTAGCGGACGCCACCGGCACCGCGCATGCGCGATGGAGTGTGAGCAAGAAGCTCGCCGTCGCCCACAAACAAACCATTAAAACACGACGTTGGCGTCGTCGGTGTAAGTCCCGCAGCCCTTTTTCGAATTTGAATTGTTGATTCTACATCTACCTGGGGGGGCATTGCCTGACTACTTGAGCGGCCGCAGCGAAATTACCGACGCTCGTTACACCGCAAAACTTGGCGTCAATAATGGGACATGCGGCGATTCAATCCGCGTGGATACGCCGCAGAATTTACGCTAAGGCCTGATTCGCATGATGAGATTTCGCTCGCAATCTTCAGTCGCGACATCGCTCGGGCTGCAAAAGAGTGAACCGTAGCTGAGCGGGTCGACGTCAGTACTGAAATTCGCAAGCAGAATCGGACCAAGTGAATCGGGCATAACAAGTCGGTGATATCCACTGGTAACAATGATCAACATCTCCTTGTATATACTGTTTACATCGAGCCTGCTTACCAACCTTCAGACTTAAGTCTTTTGAAGCCTGCAGTTACTTCTTATCACAAGTACCGGTCCAGCATTTGGTCTACGGGCCGGGGTAGTCTAAAAGAGCAGACGATAGGCAGAAGCGTTTGAGAGAGCAGACGACAGTTCAAACGATCAGGCGGCCGTTCGAACTTGAAGACGCGCTGAACATATCCGCAGGCGGACCGTATAACTTGACAGTTTTCTGGGGTTTATGTTGGAACAAAACAAATAAATCTGATGACCACAAGTATCCGTGAATTCAACCCAAAGTGCTTCCCGCTCAAGCAATCGGGGTCCGACGGCCGTCTGGTTTTTCATTTTCACGACACATTTTCACGTTCTCGGAGGAACCGAGCACATGAAAAATGATCTTCAAACCTTTGTGGACTCTTTTGGTGCAGCCCCAGTCGATCGCGGCGTTTTGACGAGAAGGCAGGTTTTTGTCATGTTCCTTTCAAAACAACGCAGAAATACACGTCTCACATGGGGACATCCGCCCACAGTCAAAGACCGGAAATGCGCCCGGCGCGCCACCACCGCGCCGTGATGTAATAGAGATGAGTTCGTGAATAGGCTTTGGCATTACGAGAGTGAAAATAAGATTTAATACCCATGCCGGGGTTGAGAAGAAAACACCCATATCTTTTTTTTTTTTCATTTTGAGATCACTGACAGGATGCTAGTGATGAAATGCCGAACGAGCAAGTAGAAAATCGTCCTTTTTTCAGCTTGTTAGAACTGTCAGCGACTCTGACTTGTCTCCTTTAGCAACTGTATACTAGCACACGTCTTTTGTGGAGACATTCTAAATGGATTTCCGGTAAGTGTCTGGAAATCGACGGAAGCACAGGGCCCTTATTTTGCTCGGGTAATATCACCCTCGCAAAATCGATTTTTCGCACCATTCATACACCTAAACCAGAAAAAAAAACACCAAGAAAGAAAAAAAAAAAAAAACGAGCCGGTATGTCGTTACCTTGAAGCGTTAACAGTAACGACAGGAAGTAGAACTTGCGAGTTAGCGAACAATGAATATTCAAAGTTGGTTTTATAGACCTACTTGCGTAGCACAAAAGATAGGAAGTCCAAGTTACTGCTGCAACTCTTGTGGTTATCTCCGAAGAGGCTGAGCGCGTGACTAGGTTTAGAACTTCGAGCCCCGGAACGCGGATCGATGCCACTGAAGCGTGCAGTGGCATTGAACAAACAGTACAGTGTTGTGTAGGGAAATTGCGGAACTGTGTGGAAAAGAAGGGATGGCGGGCACTGTGAACGTGCCATTCCATTTTTCGAAGGAAGAATAAATGTTTTGTTGTGAAGTCAGGTAAATTAAACTAATCATTTAGCCTTGAACAGTCATTGAGTTTAATACATAATTAACATTGCAAGACATGGACATTAGAGAAATAGTGGATGGGTCAGGGTATTATATTTGCAAAAGAACTACAATTAAAAAAAAAGTACTTGAAAGGGCAACATGTCGTGGCTTCTTAAAACCCGGGTTGAAAGAGGAGTGTTGTTCTTCTAGCCTCATGCATTAGGGAACATAAGCCGTGATGTCTGTGACACATAACCCGTGACAAAACAAAATTACTTACTGTTTTGATTATAATTAATGACGTTGCGAATCCACGGAAGTTCGAGTTCAAACAAACTCGATCTTTCCGAACTATTATCACAAAGATCGACTGTGATGCGCCTGTGCCAAATCACACAAAATTAAAAATTGGCTGGATTTAATTGGATTGTAAATGAGACATATTTAATATTGCTATATCGGACAACAATGGTTGAGAAATCTTAATCTAACAAGAAAACCAAACCAAACGAAATATCCTTCACAAAGACACGGGGGAAACAAACATCACTTGATCCTGGTGTCATGAGTCATCCGCAAGTGTCTTGAACCCAAAGTGGAGAACCACGAAACGCAAACGGTTTCAAGTGAGCATTTTTTTAGTACTCGATATTAGCAGTATTGAAGCGTTCTTAGTAAGCTGCAAAATTGCGCTTATACGTTGTTTGGGATATGTGTGCCCTGTCAAAAAACAGTAATTACTCCATCGGACTGTGGAAACGGTGCAATTGATACTGGAAAATGACATAGTCAGTATGAACAACAATGTCAAGGAAACTAGGTTGGTTCTACGTTTGATCTAATACAGGTAAAGATAAGGGCGCGAGCGCGCTGGCGTGCCCTTGAATGCTAATAAAACGTTTCGGCACGAGTCAAATGCACCTAGAAAAGCCGCGAACCACTGCGACAACTTCGTAGGCTGACTCGGTTGAAACAAACGAAACCAAAACGACAAGAGTTGTTGAAAAGTTGTATTCTATAAGTTGGGGACAACGTTTTCTGGCAATGCTATGGTTCATGTGCGCTCGCAGACATTGAGCATCGATCAATGCTGTGCACGAGCGGTATCAAATTTATCGTCCAGTATACGTGGTCCCCGAGTAGAGCACTAATAGTGTAGTTGTGAAACACATTAAAAACGAATAAATATATCAAATTGGAAGATACTTTACTTGTTTGAATAATTAATTAGCGGCTTGATTTATATCTCTTGTCTCTGTGTTCATTCCGTTACTCAAGAACACGTAATGGTATTTGGGAAGAACAAATTGCCCTCCGGTTGTACCCGACTATCGATATCATGCATTCAAATTTGTAATGAGATGTTGATTTAGAAAAAAAGAAAAAAAAAATTCATATGTGTAAATTGTTTTTAAGCCTACATCTTCCTAGGAAACTCTGGGAAGACTCTAAAACGTGGAGCTTTCTGGAATGTTGCAAAGTTTGAAGGTTTTTTAAACCAGTCGAACAGCAGGTTCGACAGACGTTCGCGACATCCCAGAACGCTCTCCAACATTTTTATTTGACTACAAGTTTCTTGTGTCCCAGATGCCGTGGCCGCGTACAAAATGTTCGCCGGCGTCATGCACCTCTAGTTGAGATCCGGGATGAACCGTTGATGACGTAATGACTCTGCATAACTTTCTAGGGTTACCGCAAAAGAAAAAAATTGTAGAGCCATTCCACTCTATGACAGTGGTTGGACAGCGAAGCTGTAATGACACCTACAACCATTTATCCATTGCGACGTGGCGCACACTCTTTATGTACTTTGCAAAGACGTTCAAAACTGCTTTATGATCAGTGATACACGCTAAGAGTTTCCATTCTCACTGTAGAGAGATTCTCCGCTGAAGTTAGATCAATCCATAATCCATGAATGGTTGTTGGTTGAGTTACATCGGTGAAGCACATGAGTGCAAACTCTTCCATGGCTAATTGGATGAACAACTTGTCTTGCGGGTTCGAAATGTCCACATTAAAGTCCCCGACAATGATTACCGGTGTGCTTTGACCCATTGACCGTGAGAAGCGCGTACGCATGAAGCACTCGATGTCGGATTTGGATGTATTCGGTGAGATGTCGACCGTGAAAATTACGATTCCATCGCTAGTTTTCACGGAGCACACATTCCTGCAGTCGACTTGGTCATATTGCAGTTCATGCGGCTGGACACAAGCTTCATCCCTTGCGTAGATTGCGACGCCTGCTGTACCGTACCGTCTATTGCGGTGTATCCAGTCACTTGGCATAACGAGGGCTTTGAATGTCGTCAATCCCTTTCCAGAGCAGCTGCAACCGTAATCTGTACCGAGAAATGCATGCTCATGCTCCGCAATGTTCACAGGCGCCCTATCATCCATCATGCGATTTTGATGCTTGTTTTGTGATATTTTTTTCTTTATTGAAACGAATACTGCGCTCTATGGTGTATGGCCTTGGTTGGAGTTTTTTCTTGACAACGACACAAAAGAATCACGGCGGGGTAGAGGTATACAGCTTCGCTGTAAAACAGCGGTATCATCCTAGAAGTATCTAAACCACTAAGAAGATATAAAAAGCCGCGACCTGCGAAGCCAGCGAGGGCTGTGGAGTGGTCGCGCTTTCGTTGCTTTCAGAGCACCACTTCTGAATTTAGTTGCATACAAACTTCGTCGGATTAAACGCTTATTTTAGTTTTACATTCGTCTGCTTTGTTGTTTTTATTTCTAAGTGTATATTTTATTCTAAAGTCCCACGGGCTGTTTTAGACCAAGGTAAAGCGGAGTCAAGAACAGAAACTTGCGTCTCTTAGAGTGGCGACATCATAAATCCCTTTCGCGGTGTCGTAGAGCCAGTGCCAGAACCACATGTTGCCACGTCGGCTGTAGAGCGAACTGTATGTCTTTAAAAAAGTATTCGTATCCCTCGCTGAAATAAAAGATAAGAAAGAAATGCAGAGTAAAAATCGTGAAGACAGCTCGGGGAAAAAGTAGAACGGACTCAGCGAGCTGTTTGGCTGCCACACGTACGCTGCAACCCTTTATTCCAACATCAAAGAGGTCCTTGACCGTAAAATCACGTGTGGGGCATTTGGGCTCCCCAAAGGTTATGTGTTTTAACTCGAGCGATATTTAAACAGCACAACCAACTCGAATATCATGTTTTTGCTCACGCGTCACTATTACCGCTAGGACATTACTTGCGGCTTGTAGTTGATAATTTCGGGAGCATGCCCAACCCGCGTTCTGCTAATCGCGGTCCCTCATTTTATGCCGACTACCTCAGTGAATGGCGGAAGTTTTGTGACTATGGCTTTGTTCTGATACACTGGGGCCGTGTTCCAAAATTACTCGATCTTATTCCAGGGTAAGGGTTTTGTACCCTTGGCGTTCTAAAACCTACCCACGTCCAGCGTGTTTCATCTGTGCTGTCACGTGACAAAATCCGCCGGAGTAACTCCGATCAATTTGGGTGAGATTTGGAACACAGCCTGGTTGTTTTAGGGCTATATTTTTTCCGCACTTATTCATTGTTGCAGCTTGTCATTGGGCTCATACTTCCAGATCTCGAGATGCGAGATTGGAATGTCGTTTTAGTAATTTCGCCATCGGTCGCTGCTTACAACGATGTTTTGGGATTCATCCTCCTTTCCTTTATCTTGGATATAACTTTTGATTTGCGCGTAAGAGTGCGCCGCCTATATTTTCAACCAGCTGACAAGTGGCTACTGTGTGTATTTTTCTTCTTGTCGGAGTCTCTAATAAATATCCCGAAGGTTGATTAGAAGAATGTCGTCTGGGCTTAAAATGGTTCGAATGAATCGAAATCGGAAAGATTCACTGCAAGAGATATGATGATCCGTTCTCATTAAAATGCGCCATAAAAATATAGACATTTGTTAAACTTTCTTAGTGTCACCTACTATATGAACCTGAAGAACGTTAAAAAAAAATAATCTCTATGAAATCAATCTTAAAAGTTGCCGCCTTCGCCTTTAGTGAGCTTATCATTTCCTCGAAGGGGTATCTAAGTGGTGGGATTCACTTTGTGAAATTTCAAGGCGGTGCTGAAATCTCGTGAGAGATGAAAACAACGTCCTTGAGAATTCCAATGACGAGCGCCAAAGCACAAGACCGCGCCGACCGAGAGCTGCGCTTCTGGCGCCATTTGCCGAGATGCGCAACAATCACCCGGTCAAAAGCGGACGACGCAGTCACTTGCATTTTAGCTTGGTCTGTTTTCGACCGAGTGTTTGCTGAGTTCATCTCGAGATGGTCCAAGACACACTGTCCTACGACACGGTCGTTTGCGTCGACGCCTGTCGTTAAAATTTTTCAGTACGTAGTGTTCGTTCTTCACGAAAATTGATATACACCTTAAACGTTTCCAAACTAAGCCCACACCTTCAATATGCACATTCGAGGAACGTTTAAGCTCACTAGGTGAAGGCGCCGACTATTCCGGCCCATTTTGAACCAACCTCCGAGTTCAAAGCACTCTATTCACCATTGCAACCTCATGCCTTAAATCTCCGTTTCTCTGTTTCTTATTTCGGCCGCCAGGCCGCGTAAGGTTTCGATGCAGACTTCAATAGGCGATAGATCGCCTATCCTCTCCTTCACACTTTGTTTCCGCTGGGTGGCGCCTTCTGTCCTTGGAGGTTTGAAGAGATCGAAGTTTATTAGGCTGCCTCCAACGAACGTCGCTGTGGTACTTTCTGGCTGCTACGAAGGAGTTAGTGGAGTTATAGGAAAGCGTGTACAGAATACTTGATTTTAAATCAAACATATATATTTAGGAAACAAGGACAAAATAATCGTGGTTGCTAATCGTTAAAAGAGGTCAAGTAATGAACAAACACATGTTAAGTGCCATTTTCATGGGTGAAAATAAACAAATGGTTCTAGTTAGCAACCTGCTGAGCGTCCTTACATAATGCTAAATTGGCAAATTGGGTGCGCTAAAGTTACCTGTGGTGCAACAGGCGTAAAGCTGGCGTTTCGAAAACGGGAATGATAGGATTATCATCCACTTTTTCAGGAAAGCGAGGGCTGTTGGTATGTATATATATATCAAGATGTTTAATAATGCGGAGACAAGGCATGCATGAGAGGAAAGAGAACAAATGTAAACAGACGGAGCGCTCCGGCGTCAACCAGGCGAGCGAACCACGCAACATGCAAAACAGCTCGATGCTTAGAAAAACAGTGCTCCAGCAGATACGCCAAAATAAACATCAAGAAAAGTGAAACGATATAAGAAACCTCCACGTTATGAACTGAAGAAAACATTCGAGCACTTACACTAACAACTGCGTTGTGAAGAAAAAAAAAAAAAAAGATATGGAAGAGTTTCTAGTTTCGAAAATATGTTATGTACACAACTGCAAAAAATAAGCTAGTTGGAACAGGCAGATAGGACAAGCCGCGAGGCTGTGTCCAAGTAGAGGCGGAGTCATCCGGTCGATTGGCGACGGGCGTCACGGTGTCGAAAATGTTCGTGAAGTTTAGTTTCGAAAATATGTTCTGTACACAACTGCAAAAAAAAAAAAAAAAAAAAAAAATAAGCTAGTTGGAGCAAGCAGATAGGACAAGCAGCGAGGCTGTGTCCAGGTACAGGCGGAGGCATCCGGTCGATTGACGACGGGTGTCACTGTGTCAAATGTTCGTATCGTCATTCGGAGCGACATCACTTGCCACTCCATACCAGTGTTCACGGTACTGCGTTACAAGTAACGGTGTTACCGGTAACGCGGTACATTTCAAGGTAACGTGTAACGCACTCGGATTATATTTAAAACGGTAACGTTTAACGTACTTACGTAACTTATTTGAGATCACCAGTAACGTATTACGTTACTCGTTACGCGTTCTTCCCAAGGCTTCAAGACATCACACTTCAAGTCTTTTTCGTCTTTCTAAGCACCAAGCGATGTAAAATGTAGAGGTTTTTGCGCTTTTCTTTGCGTTTTTTCTCGTGAGTATTTAAGTGAAACCGTAAAAAAGACGAGCTAATTATGTTCAGTTTCTGGATGAACTTAATGTTTCTTGAAATATGGTGCGTATAGACATACCTGTAGCGTCAGAAAGAGTGAGACATGTTATTTCATAATTCATAAAAAAAGTAACCCAGAAATTAACATCAATTACTTTTTAACGGTACTGGTGGCGGTAACGCGTTCCTTTTATTTGCAAGTAACGAGTAATGGATTTGGTTACTTTTTTCGGTAACGCGTACAATACTGTTCTATGCACAAGTGCCTACATAGGAAGAAAGCCACACGACACTGTCAAACCGTAAGACAGATGAACACATAACGTCGGGATCACACAGTTGATACAACATACAAAAGGCAGTCTGCACACAGATTCGAACGTGAGTCACCGCAAGATTCGTGTTTCGAATGCCGCATGGCAATGAGTTCAAGGATCAAACTTGGCAGGCGGCATTCGAACCACGGATATTGAGGTGACTCGTGTTTGCAGACTGCATTTTGTATGATGTATGAGCAGTGTGACCAAGCCTAAAGAACGGCGCACAACCTCTTTTTTTCTGCAGGGAAAATAATCCTCTTAGCGCTCCCCTCCCCTAAGCTGCGAGGGGAGCCAAGTTGGGGCGAGGTGAAAAGCGAAGAGGATAAAGGAAAGGAGGAGGCGGGTAAAAGTGGAAAGCACGAAGTGTACGTCGGCCTTTAAGGGAGAGAGCCAAGTCGAGCTGCGTCCTAGTCGACTCCACAGGCTCGATAACTTTTTCCATGCGAAACAGGTTATTATATAAGATCCCCCGCAAAGTCTTCTAGATATACCACCGTATTTTGTTCTAATTCAACGGAGCCCAAGGTTACTCGCAAAATCTCAACGCATTTTAATCTGCTAAAAGAAAGAGAACATACTCCGATGTTTTTTGTCTTCAGTCTGACCTTACTCGTGTGTCCGAGTGACGTGATTTATGGAGGATAAAACTTAACACAAAAAATGTAAAGTAATGACTGTTTCCCGACTTAACACCGACTCTTCTTGCTACTTCCTTAACAACACTTCCTGAGAACGAGTGTCATCTTATAAGTACTTAGGTGTTCATATTGCGTCCAGTATATCTTGGGAAACTCAGACTCAGTACATAACAAGTAATGCGAATCGCATGCGAAGCTTTCACAAACAAAATTTTCCGTCTGTTCCTGTATCTCTAAAACTCCTCCTATACAAAACATTTGTTCGTTCAAAGCTGGAATATGCCTCTGCCCTTTGGGACTCCGGCACTGTTATATTAACATCTGCAGTCGAAGCCATTCAAAACAGATCTGTTCGCTACATTCTTGTTAATTATCACCGCACCGCCAGCATAACATCCATGAAACTAACTTTGGACCAGCCCAACCTTGCACTCCGTTGCTCATAGCTAACAAAAGGGCATTTCGTTTGTTAGAGTGGGTGCATAAAGCGAGTCAGGGACCCAGACGTAATCCACTCAGTCTTAATAGGCCTTTCGGGAAAATCCCTGGATACTTCGAGGCGAAGTGAATTATACTTCAGCCCAGGCACGTAGCCAGGATTTTGGTTCGGGGGGGGGGGGGGGGGGGGGGGGGGGGGGGGGGACCCGCCCATGACAGAATGCTGTATGAGGGGGAGGGAGGAGAGGAGGTTTCAGCAAAATGAAGGATTTCGGGGGGGGGGGGGGAGGGGAGGGGGGGCCGGGCCCCATGGGCCTCCCCCCTGGCTACGTGCCTGCTTCAGCCTCTGTTGCACTTACTATCAAGTTCAGAACTGCTTTTTCCTTGGGAAACCGAAAGTGACGTTAACGTTTTTAAAGCTATTTGAATATTGAAGGCAGGTTGGCGCTACGTGCCCCGACACCTGCGCAGTGACGTACTTCCTTTTTCTGTCATCTTTCCCTCTTTAACCGGAACGTCGTGACGTAAGTTTCATCGCTCGTCGAGCTCTTCTTTGTTCACCGGAGTCTTCAACCGATAAAGCTCAGAGAGGCTCGCATCTCGATAAAGGACTTACCTGGCCTTCCGTAAGCCCCTAGGAGAAACTTTCCGATCGCAGAGTAAATATTTATGAACCACTTTGTCGCACGTCCGTTATCTGTGTTAGGCTTAAACTCTCGGGGTCCCGGCCCTAAACAAAAACGGTGGAGTGTCAAGTGGCGTTATAAGGACCTGTCCCCGCTCACGATCTACGGGCTGCGGCTCCGGACAAAGTCGGACAATTTTTAATTTACATTAGGGTCCGATCCCCCTTGATGATGTCTGGGCCCCGACCTCGAACAAAGGCGGAGTAGCTAAGTGGCGTCAAGGACCCGCTCCTGCTCATATCCCACGGGCTTCGGTTCCCGACAGAGTCTAACAATTTTTGGTTCACATTAAGGTCCGAAATCCCCTGACGTTCTATAGGCCCCATGGACAAAGGCGGCGGAGTTAGGTTGCATCAAGGACCCGTTCCCGCTCACGCCCTACGGGCTCTGGCTCCGGAGAGTGTCGGACAATTTTCGGTTTACGGAGGGGTCCGATCACCCTGGACGTTCTACAGGCTCCGGCCCCGAACAAAGGCGCCGATCTCAAGTGACTTTCGGCATCACAGTAGAGCTCATTTAATGCACCCCCCCCCCCTCTTACGTTCTTTGGGCTACGGCTCCGGGCAGAGCCAGGCAACTCTGAACTAGATCTCGACTGACGCCCTAGGGGCCTCGGCACCGGACTAAATGCGACAGTTTAAAAGTGGAATTAGGCAAGTTAGGGTTCGTTTCTTCGTATACGCGATAGCACTACAAAAGGAATTGCAGCCCCCGCGTAACCTCAATATTTTTCAGGTTATGATAGTGGCACTTTGCGACGCTCGGTCTGACCCATGTTGGAGTGCAAGGAATGTGCTGTGCTCTGACACATGTGCTTGAAGCCCATCACCACAACAACGGTTTGTGTGATAATCTGGTGAGTTTTGGTGAGCACGAGCTACCTCTCCTGTTGGTAGCTGCTACCGCCGCTTTGTCGTCCAGCCCTTGTAAAATAGAACACGGTTGCCCATTCCCTGCCAGTGCCTGAAGGGCTAGTAAAGGTGCTATCAGCTCTGGGGCATTGATGTGCCAAGTCGATTGGAGAGGTGCCCAGAGGTGACTGATAATCCACTCTCCCAGGCGTGCTTCCCATCGCCCCCCCCCCTTCCCCCACCCCGCCTCAAGAAGCTGTCCGACTGCATTTTCTACACCACTGGGAGTTCTTTGATCTGCCGATTTGGGCTCCTCCTCAATCTTCTACCATGACAAGTCCTGACGTTTGTCTCTCAATAGAATAAGAGTGGTCTGGTAGGTGCCTCTCGGTAGAGTTTGCCTTAGATCTGTTTGGAGATGCCTCGCAGAGGAATAGTTCTCTGGTAGAAGCATCAAGCATGCATTGCAGTTCTCCTGCAAAGTTGGCCAACTGTGAAGCTTTTACCCTTAGTTTTCCCAGACCTTTCCAGTTTTTCTTGTGGGATCTGAAGAAGTAGGGGCCTTAATGGCTTTGAATTTACCGAGAGTTTTAGAAAAAATCGATTCCGGAGGAGTGTTAATCTGAGTTTATCGGAGTTGCGGGCTTGTAACTCCAATTCTCTCAGACCCTGTCCCCGAATGAACATGACACGGCAATACTTCTCTCTCGGCAAAAGGACTTATTGACCCACTTACAGCCTGGGGGGTTTTGGGATCGGGAAACGGTCATCAGCGAAGCCTTGGGGAAGTCCGCTGCCACTGCAGCTGCTCCTAGTCCAAGCGGTGGTCGTCCACACCGCGTTATGTGGATGTCGTCCAGGGTCGCTGTCCGGTCGTCCATCGAGTCCGCAGCTCGACGTCGCGCTAGCAATTCACCGCAGCAGCGTCTGTTTCGCCCCCTATTACCACTCCAGCGTCCTCCTTCTCTCCTGTCACCGCTGTAACCTCCTTCGTGTCCGCCACCGGAGAGCCACCGTTTGTCCCGCGTCCCCTTTTCACACCTTGGCCCCTTTGTCCCGAGCCCGTTTTGGGACCAATTGGGAAGCTCCACTGTCAAGCCAGTGGAGTGTCGTCAGTTGGTTTATGGGTGTGGTGCAGCCCGATCTCTGATGCGCGAGACCATCGAAGCTCCCCCGAGGAATGACACCTCTCGGAGGCATTGAGCGCGTTAGGTTTCTGCCGGACAAACGTTGGAGTCCGAGTAGCTGGAATGTCGAGCCCCGAGGCTCAGCGCGGAGGAGAGCAGACAGATCTCCACAGAGTTTACCGGTAACTACGAGCTTGGCTCTCACCTCAGCATGCAGAACTTCAGACCGGTGCCTGCTGTCGACTCTGCCAGATTCGGAAGACCGGCAGGCTGGGAACTCCTATTTCGGAGGAGTGAGGAAAAGCTAAGGGGCAACCAACCCCCTCCAACCCGGTTTTTTCCTGGGTTCACACAGGCGCAGGACTTCTGCCCAGTCGAATATTTAGAGGTGTCCTTGAAGAAGAACGCCGAGGTACCCTCATACAGCTCTGGCTAACGCCACAGAAGTTTCTTCACCCAGCCGCTTGGGATGCAATAAAATTATAAATAGCAAACGGGATGAAAATTGCCCTTAGACAGGCGGGTATCGATGTATCAATTTTCAAAGCGCACTCCGCTGGAGGAGCCTTCACTCCCAGGGCTGTAAAAGTCGGAGTTCCACTGGTGGAGATCTTTGCTGCGGCAGGTTAGTCCTTGCACAAAACATTTTATCGGCCCCAGTAGCCACCCGGGGACATTTTGGGACCCAGGTGTCGAGCGCACATACCGGAGCATTGAACAAACAGTTGCAAACTTGATAGGAAGTGCGATAGAGGCTGAAGTATAATTACCAGTTATGACGAATGGTACTTACCTGAAGTAAGAGCGTGATTTACATGAAGCATATAGAAGCCCTTAGTATCAAGTTCAACCCACGACTGCCCACCCAAACCATGTACCTCACTCTCCCTACCACAGGTCCAAGGAGTTCTTGGCATAGGAATTCACCAGCCAGCTGGAAACTGAAATCCTAACAGATGAAAGAAAAAAATATGTGAGGGAACATTGGTCTTAAATGTTTTCTGTGCGCGGCAACTTGGCGGTAAATCGTCTTGCAGCAAGTTGGAAAGATGACGGAACAGGGAAGTACGTCACTGTGCAAGGGTCGGGGCGCGTGGCGCCACTTGCCTTCAACTTTCAAAATAGCTTTGAAACGTTTTTGTCAGTTTCGGATACTCAAGGAGAAAGCATCTGTGAACGCGATAGTAAGTGCTTCCACAGGCTTCGTATAATTCCCCCTCGAACTTCAAGTAAGTAACATTCGTCAGAACTGGTAATTGTGGGGCTGTTCCGAAGTACGCTCAAGCCTACTCGGTGGCTTCGTATCTCCTTAAAGCGGCACGATACATTCTCTCTAATCATTTGGGGTTCAAATGCTACAAAAAATGAAACGAACACAAACCATGGTCATCACACACCATGTTACTTTTTCCGTCTGCATCTGCGTTATGAAACCACAAAAAGAACCAAAATCAACTTCGTCTTCTATTTCTATCTGATCTTTCACGTGCCATGCATCAGAACGTCAATAATAATCTCCAAGCAGACAGGGGGGGGGGGGGGGGGGGCGCCACATATCTATGAACAGCGGCGTACCAACTTGCTTTTGAGGAAAGGGACAAACCAGACCCCCCCCCCCCCTCCCCCCCCCCCCCCCCCCCCCCAGGGCCGGGGGCGGTGGCCTTGGTATCCCGCCGGGCAGTGTTTGACCCGCCTTGTTGCGGCTGTTTCAGGGGTGGCAAAACACATGCCTTGCCCCCCCCCCCCCCCCCACACACACACACACACACTCTGAGAACTGGGGGGGGGGGGGGCAAGCGCCCCCCTCCCCCCCAGTTTCAGAAAACCTCTGAAACTATCTATTAAAAACGTGTGGCTTCTTTTCTCACACATTTGACCAACTCAATCAAAACCACAAACCTCGGATGTTAATATTTATTAAGAAAACGAAAGTAAAACGGAAAAAAGGGGACGACGCTAGGCGTCAACACGCTCCGTCATAATATTAATGTTCTGGGCCCGTTTTCTCGATACGCTAACCGCGGCTAAAGTTAGCCGCAGTACCTAGGAGAGGGATTTTGAAATCACGTGACTGGCTCGGTAGGGATGCGGGGAAAAATGGCAGTGTCCCGGTGAGTGAGCGCCGCTCGCTTTGGAACGAATATGTCGTTGTAGCTGCAATATCAGGCGCGTTAGTCAGCAACGAATGGTGCAGGAGGCTTTCGCTTTGCCTTACCTCACTTCAATTGCAAAGCATGAGTAATGACCTCGCCGCATTTTTTAGATAGTCTTTCGATCCTGGCCATTCCTATCAGCCTAAATGAACGCGATAATTGTCGGCATGGCAACGTCTTTGGAAAGTGGATTGCCTTGACTCAATCGGCCGGGTATTGATAGCACACAAAAGCAGACAGCGTCCCACTAGACATTTTTCTAAATTTTCCCAGCACAGAGGTGCATGCTAGGAGTGTGGTTACACGCGTTGCACGTGCTGGCGTCTGCTGTAGTAATTGTTCTAAAGCAAAAAGTCTAAAACAAATTTTGCCTTGCACGGGCGTTCATCAAAGCCCTATTAGGATTATTTACTTCGAATATTTTATAAGAGGAAGGCCAGCACGCGCGGACCGTAGAATTACACTTCTATCGTCCTCCTCGATGCTTGGGTAATTTGAAAAAAGGCCTATTGGGCCTCTGTCTGCGTTTGTGTGCTATCAATACCCGGCCGATTGAGTCAAGGCAATCCGCTTTCCAAGGACGCTGCCATGCCGAAAATTATCGCGTTCATTTAGGCTTAGGAATGGCCAGAACCAAAAGACTATCTAAAAAATATGGCTAGGTGATTGCTCATGCTTGGCGATTTAAGTGAGGTAAAGCAAAGCGAAAGCCTCCTGCACCATTCGTTGCTTACTAACGCGCCCGATATTCCAGCTATAACGACGTATTAGTTCCAAAGCGAGCGGCGCTCACTCACCGGGGCACCGCCGAGTTTCCCCGCATCCCTAATGAGCCAGTCACGTGATTTAAAAATCCCTCTTCAGGTACTGCGGCTAACTTTAGCCGCGGTTAGTGCTTCGAGCAAACGGGCCCTGATGTCACCTCAACAGAAAGCAAGACAGAGAGTTAATCCAGTTGAAAAAAAAAGAGCCAACCAAAAAATCGAAGTGGGTTACTCAAATCCGACTCCAAATTCATTTAATTTGCTGCGACAGCTACGTAAAATATACGGTGTTTCTAAACTCATACACAAACACTACAAATACAACACGACGCCGGAGTACTCGCAATACACGGTCAGCAAGAACCTCATTAACGCATAATTAGTGAAGGTTCTCACTTCTCTGGACACCGCAAAGACATTAGCTTCCCAAACATTCGGAGGCGCATTTACATTCACTGCCGGCATTCTATTTGGGATGTTTCTTTGTCTTTTTTAGCGCATAAAGAGGGTGATATGCGTCGAGCAAAGAAAAGCGCGCCAAGCCCGTAATGGTCCGACAATGGCCCTTGTTAGCTTATCTCAGTCCTTGGCTGTCACTAGTCGGACTGCTTGGGAGCTCATCGATTTTCATTTATTGGGGCATTCGTGAATAATTTACCGTTCTTCCGGGATTGCGGCTGGTTCGTTCTTACAGGAAGCTGCATTTATCTTCAGAGGTTTGGCGACTGAGCTGTGTGTGTGGTTTCCAATTACAGGCTACGCTTCGAGTTCTTTATGTAGCTCCTGCTCTAACAGGCGGAGTGCGTTGGCTTATAGAAAAATGGTCTATGGTCAGCTATAGAAAAAGCTTTGTGTGCCCGCCTATAGCTAGCCGGCAATGGCCAGGTGGTGCCACGAGAGTGCTGCATTCAGTGCCACAAGTGGAGTCGTGTCTGTTAATGGGGCGGCCAGTCTGCCTGTCGAGCCGTGGCGAGAGGCGGCGACCCTGGTTTCGGCAGTCCCCGTGTGCACGTGCGCGCCAGGTCTCTGGTTCGTTTATGCGATTTCAAGACCACCGGGAGCCTTGATAGGTCGAATTCCTTCGAGCCTATTCTAGAGTTGTCATTTGGACACCAGTTTGAGTTGTCTTCACCACTAGAATAAAATGTGGAACAAAACTCTGCGTACGCACATTGCAATGGCTGTAATGTGATATGCGAGCT
>NW_024610100.1:0-145352 GCF_016920785.2 Ixodes scapularis | reverse complement strand
CCTGCATAAGCAGCCAGAAGTACACGCGAAAAAAAGGAAAGTGCTTTATTATGTTGTTGGTACATCAACTAAAGTGACACTGCGAAGCTTTACCGAAGGCTTTAAAGGCCCAAATTAGGAATGTGTACTATTGATGTTAAAATACGAAACATAAATATTTGTAATATTATATTAACTAAGGTTAAAGTTGGACACCATAAACATTTATGTAAGATTTCGATAACCGAATATTTTATTCAGGCGCTCAGGTGAGTATATACCCTTATCAGGCGATAGACAAATCATTTTTGGAGCGAAGCAGGTTCAGCAAATGCTTAGCGGTATAAGCGGTGACTACATTTTTTGCTTTATCGTTTCAGGGTCACCCTCGTCAAAGAAGTAAAGGGCGTCTATCACGCCATTCCAAGCATGTGGGCTTATACTGGCCCTATGTTTTAACGGCAGATGAACAAAATAAATATTATGAACGCCCATGCTTTTTTTGCGAATTCCTTTAATTTTAAAGACTACCAGATGGATTGAATCCCTCCCAATATGCGTAGAAACATGAGTGAGGTGTACTGGCAGTGGACACCCAGTGGCTTTTGTGTAATTGCACGTGCCCTGCGAACACAGATTCAAGTATGTCACATACCATCTATTATTCTTTTGAAGTCCAGAAGCTCTAAATCAAGTGATGTCCATCACCCATCACCATTATATTGCGTTTCATTGTGACGAAATCATCATATCCACAATACTGTCCCTTGAATCTGTGTCGTGACTACCTTTCATTTAGAGGACTAGAGACATCTTGGCTTTTAACATGACATCCACAGTAAGTTTGTTATTTATTCTAATACTTAAAAATTCGTTTTTGGATTTCACAGAAATCGGCAGGTGCTTAAATATCAAATGAAGATCTAGAATGATTCTTTGTTTCCAAAAGCACACACACACACATAATTTTCTATCAAGCAAATCATTAGATCCATTTTCATTGGCCCTGTTTACAATATTGTCGATGTGTAGTTATATCGTACAGGCACAGGAATACCCTAGCACATAAATTTATTTTTGCCAACAGATCACCTAACACTAAGCACACCGCCCTGTGGTATGCCGCTAAAGCGTTTTCTATCATAATAGTTGTAAACATCTAAACACAGGACTCGACTTGTATAAAACGTTTTGTTGCCGGCTGTTATTTGTTGTGTTTGACAAGCATACACCAACTCATGTTTCCAAACAAACCGGAGCGCCCCTAGCGGACGCCGCCGGCGCCGCGCATGCGCGATGGGGGTGTGGGCAAGAAGCTCACCGTCGCCAATAAACAAACCATTGAAATGCGATGTTGTTGGCGTCGGTGTGAATCCCCCTGCCGTGTTTCGCGTTCGAATTGTTGATTCTACATCTTCCTGGCGATGTCTATCTTGAGCGGCGTCAGCGAAATTACCGAGGCTCGTTACACCGCAAAACTTCGCGTGAATAATGTGACATGTGGCGATTCATTCCGCGCGGACAGTGCACTATGTACGCTAAAGCCTGATTCGCATAATGAGATTGCGCTCGCAATTTTCAGTCGTGACGCCGCTCCGGCTGCAAAAGCGTGGACCGTAGCTGAGATGGTCGACGTCAATACTGAAAATCGCAAGCAGAATCTAACCAAGTGAATCAGGCATAACAAGTCGTTGATGGCCACTGGTAACAATTAATATCTCCTTGTAGCTACTGTTTACATCAAGACTGCTTACCAACCTCCAAACTCGAGTCTTTTGAGGCCTGCACTTACTTCTTATCGCAAGTACCGGACCAATATTTGGTCTACGAGCCGGTGTAGTCTAAAAGAGCAGAAGACAAGCAGAATCGTTTGAAAGAGCAGACGACAATTCGAACGATCAGGCGGCCGTTTGAACTTGAAGACGCACTGAACGGAATTTGCATGTGGTCCGTACAACATGACGGTTTTCAGGCATTCATGTTGGAAAAAAACAAATAAATTTGATGACCACAAGTATTCGTGAATTCAACCCAAAGTGCTACCCGCCCAAGCAATCGTGGTCCGACGGCATCTGGTTTTCCCTTTTCACGGCAAATTTCCACGTTCTCGGGCGAACCGAGTACATGAAAACTGACCTTTAAACCTTTCTCGACTCTTTTGGTACAAGCCCAGTCGCAGTATTTTGACGAGAAGGCAGGTTTTTTCTCTGGTTCCTTTCAAAACAACGCAGGAATACACGTCTGACATGGGGACTTCCGCCCACAGCTCCAGACCGGAAGTGCGCCCGGCGCGCCACCACCACGCCGTGACGTAACAGAAATGGGTTTGTGTATACTCAATCAGGCTCAAAATTTAAGAATAATGACTGTTCCATCAGGCTGCAGAGACTATTCAAAGAGTTCCAGCTAACAGAAATATCTCGCAGGCCTACGAGTGTAAAAGCCGGGCTTATTTAGTCGTCTTTACGCTGTATGTTTGAAAAATGTGGCCCCATGGGCAGCTGAAACGTCCACTGCAAAGTATCCTGCTGGCCTCCGCCTGTGCGGTCTGGCAGCTAGTGACAAAAAATGGTCTTGTTCCACCATTCTAATTCACGGACATCTTCTGCAGAGGCATTGAGAATCATATCTCCCAAGCTCTGCCGGTTTCGACATGAGCGGGCATTTTGTTTGCGTGGATTTGTAGATCACTACTACGAGGGGCACCCTACAACTTCCAGGACGGCAGACCTGCAGCGCTCGCCCGAAATTCCCCACTACAGCTGTAATACATTTCCAGACTTGAACAGACGGAAGCTCTCTACAGTAGATAACGAGAAGAGATTCATGGAAGAAAGCTGTATCGGTTTAAGCTTAATTCCTTCCTAACTTTTTAGTGGCCATGCAAGTAGCACAAAGGAAATGACTGGCTCGCTTTGTCCTGGTTTTGTGGCCTCGCTTAGAAGGCCCATATCTAACTAAGTACCTATCCAGGAGTTACACTGACATTTGCAAGCTGGATCAAACCTTTACCAAGATCCAAATGCAAAAAAGGCTGGATACCAAGAGGCTACAAAGCACATGGTCGTTCAGCCTGTCAACTATTAATACTCATATGAAATCCAAATTAAAATATACCTACCCAGCAACCAGCCACCGGGCATGCCCCCAGCCTCGAACCTCTCCGACAAGTCGGAGTTGCGCCACATACAACTGTCATGCGTGCTCTCCGGCCACTTCACAGTGAGCTGTGTGATTTCGTTCGACGCATCGCAGACCGCTTGCACATTCAGGAAGTCGTAGCCTTTCCTGTTTCGGTAGATGTTCTGGTCCTTCTTCGCATTCTTGTGGGCAATGTGCGTGCCGTCGATGCACTCCAGCTTCTTGGGGAATACATTGATTTCCGCAAGGCCTATAGCTTAAAACAGTGAAGTGTTCAACATTTTGTGAAGCAGCCCTATTGAAAATTCCATCAAGATACGTAATTTGGGACACTGACTGCCAGTCAGCAGCCTTGGTGGAACGTGATAAACCATCAGACGTCATCTGATGGTCCATCAGATGACGTATGACTGCACTGCCAAGGGAATTTCATCAACAAGGGCAGCATTTATATAAGAGTAAAGCTATACGCACTCATAAATATCACCAAATGCCTCAATAAAACAAAATGTTCGAGAAAGAAAAAAAAAAAAAAGCAGGACCACCGCAGACCGAACTCGCGACCACTTGCGTACAAATCGGACACCTTAACCCCTATGCTATGCCATCGCTTAGGAAACTCGATTTGACCATTCGTTTTATATGAGATGCTTCGGCTGCAAATGCAGTTAAGCATTCAGCATGTTATGCAAAGCACTCGTACATCACTCGCCGTACTTCAGTTCTACTCAGCTGCCATGTAGAGTACTTTCGCGCCGTAGAGCGATCCTTTTGTTCGCGCGTCTCCGGCCCACTAGACTTGTACACCTTGTCGTCTTCAACTACACCGCTAAAGTCCCTTACATCGTCGGAATTCACAACAGGCTGGGTCTTGTCGAGTAGAAATTCTACTAAAACATAAGACATTGCAGAGCCCTGGCAGGATCGACAGGTTGGAGCAAGCGGGCAAACAAAACGAGTCGAGAGCGATCGTTCATGAAAGCTCGGCGAAGCCTCTATGGGCGAAGCGAAGTGGCTTGTTCGGCGTTTAGGCGGGCTTCTGATCAAGGTTGTCGGTCGGCTGCATGTCATATCTCTAACATCAGTGGTTTTATGGGCTCACGTCCCGAGATCGTTTTCTTCTGCATAGATTGTTTTTCGTATTCATAGATTTGAGGAAATAGTGGTATCCGAACAAACTTTACGTCCTTTGACCTTACGTCTGTCTGCACGTCAAAGCTTTTCGACGTACAGTCAGAGCCAATCGATGTACAAATCAGAATCGCCACCAAGACATCTTGATGGCATTTCGCGACGGCCGACTGCCACCAGGAAACCATCAGAAAACCGACAAGTGGAGTCTGACTGGAGTTTGACTGTCGGTCAGAGTAACTTGTTGGCCAATTAGACGGGAGAGCGCCTTTAGAATGCGCGACACTAGAGCGCCGACGTTAAAGCGCGCGACTCGAGGGCGCTGCGACAGTTGCGCGCAAGACACTAGAGCGCACGTCACGAGAGCGCATGACCAGTTGAGCGCGTGACACGAGAGCGCACGACCAGTTGAGCGCACGACACGAGAGCGCACAATCTGCAGTTGAGCGCGCGACACGAGAGCGCACCCCAGTTGAGCGAACACCGCGAAAATGTGTGATGTACCCGCGGCCGCACAAACAGAACAAAATTGTGTGACTCATCGGATTGAAGCATTGGTGATTTTTAATTCACTGAATATGCCTTTAATAAAAAATAAAACGGGTGCGACTCTTTCTAACTAATTGTTTACTGACATCGGAGAGAAAATGGAGTAAGGGTGTGGGCTGGGGCATATAGGTACCGGGAAAGTTTGCAGTTGAGTGGAGCAGCGAGTTTAAGATTTCTTCACAGTGCTGCGGTGTTCCTCTTGGATATACTATAAATAGTTTACCTTTTGCTATATTTTTTCTATTTTTTACAGGCATTACGGCTCCAATCTATTTGCTGGCTATTTAGACGTCCCTCGCGTCAATATAAATAGTATTCTGACATCCATGTCCGCAATGAAGAAAGCTCACCACTAAAAAAGTATAAGCAAAATCACCCATCGAAGGAAAGCTCAGCGCAATTTTATGGGATGCAGATCTTTCCAGTCTTTTGACGGATACAAGAAAACCTCGCCTGCAAATCTGGGATATACAGAATCAAAGAACTAATGAAGCTAGGCCAGCTGCAATATTTTTTTTTCTGCAAAAATACACGCTACAAATATATATATATACATATAGTTTTTTTTTTTGTTTTTGCTCAGTTTTTTGTAACCCTTCTTGGTTTGCCACACGCAAACATTTCGTCGACTCATTTCGCAGTCATTGCTGAATTCCGCGGCATAAATCCCTGCCAATATTAGATAAAACATGCGATGCCCGAACAAGTGGTCGGTCCGTTCGGGCCACTCGCGCTGGACTGGTTGTGCGCTCTCGTGACGGGCGCTTTACAGGACACGCGAGCTAATAGGGAGTTTTTGTAGACTGTTTTCCCCGCTCCGCTGTGCTCTCCAGAAGGAAGACGCCACAACTGCGCATGCGCGGCGCTAGCCTTTCCTGCAGAGTCCCCGATCTCGTAGCGGGTTGCGGAGAACGCTGCGGGACAGCGGAAACGACCTACGAAAACTCTCTAAAGTCGCTGCGTTGTCAAGTCGCGCGCGCTAACGTCGCCGCGCTCTAGCGTCGCGCGCGCTAACGTCGTGGCGCGCTACTGTCGGCGCTCTACTGTCGGCGCTCTAATGTCGTGCGCTCTAGTATTGTACAGCCAATTAGACATGCTAGACGTACAGTCAGGCACAGTCAGCGGTCCACTAGGAAACATCGACTGCCAAACAGGGTTACATTGATGGATTTTTCCTTCGGGAGGGGACATCCTGGATATTTCATTTACCACATTAAAATATATACAAAAATTGGTCTATCAAAGAGATGACCTCTAAATACTCATACCTCAATTAAAGCACTATCGCACCCATTTAAACACTATTACCAAAAAAAAAAAGGAGGGTTTTAGAGGGGGAGGGGGGGGGGGGCAAAGAGTGCTTTTGTTAGTTCTCATGGGCATTGCATGAACAATGCATTGCTGACCGAGAGTCTCGGTGACCATTCCACACAATGCCGTTGCTCACGTCAATCTATACAACTTCGTTCGCGTCAATGAAAGTCGCACTCATTAGGGTCATGCGGGAGGCATGACCCTAATGAGTGCTCACTTGATCGAATGACGTTTTAGCGAATGCCCACGTTCCCCCCGATTAAAGCTGATAAGGCTGAGTAAACGCGCTAACTATTCGCACTGAAATAAATAACAGGGGTAACTAACGAGCACGGCATTGGGGAAACACTTACCGCGTGAAGTACGCATTGCTGCCTGCGGGGTCACGGGGAACTTGATCCCTTTTTCAGCGAAGTGGCAGAGCGCGCTGCTCACCGAGTTTATGATGCGCGAGGCACTCGTCTGGCTCATATTCCCCACGTCGCCCACCACCGACTGAAAAGTGCCTCTCGCATAGGAGCGAAGCGCCAGTAGTACTTGGGCGTCCACGGGGAGCGCACAGTCAACCCCCGGTCACAGTCCCAGTTTCGCGGCGCTGACATTAGCGTCGCCACCATCAGCGGCGCTGTGCATAGCGTCGCCACCGGCAGCAGCGCTTAGGTGGTGGGGGGCTCTCATTAATACAAAAATACAAATATAAAACTTTGTCCGCTAACAGTAATTTCAACAAAACGTCTTCACCGCACCATGAAAATAAAATGCAATTTATTTTATATATTTCTTTCTGTTCGTTCTGTTTTCGGTCTAAAACCAAAACTCTAAACCGACCCGCTGGCCTCGCCGGTGTCCTGAAAGGCGCCGCTGCCCCCCCCCCCCCCCCCTTCCCTTCGCTCTACCCTCGCCCAAATTTGAAACTTCGTAACGGCGGACGGCGGCGTCGCGTAGTTTTGTTTACCCAAGGGTCGTGCGAGCGTAGTTTCGCGCTCCGGCGTTCCGCGCGCCTGTCGAACTCGATGGATATTTTGGTGCGAACTTTCAGAGACTGTTGAGAGGTGCATTTTACGTGGCTATATCCCGATGGTGCACGAACAGCGCAAATGCCAAGACCACAAGTTTTTGTTTGTTTATTTTTTTTTTCAAGATAAGGCAGGTGAGTATGTATCTCCCGTACTCAGTTTTATTTGCTCAGCGAACTTACCATTAAACTTCTGCTGCCCATAGCTGTTAGTTTGCAGGCTCGTTCTCGCAGTAAAAACATATGCTTTCCCCCGAACAAGTACGGTTTTAATGAAGTTAATGGTATACACCTAGCTCCACTTCGATTTGTGCACAACTGCTTATTTAAAGTGTAACAATTGGGTTTAATCTTGAAAATGGTCTTTGGCGGTCCTCGAACAGACGGAGGATAATAAAACAAAAGAATGAGGCTTCCTATATATTAATTTGAAGTTTCATTTATTTCTGCATGGTTCCGGGTGCGACAATGGCATTATGTCATTAGTTTGTTCGCTGTAGATGGACATTTGTTTTGTTTTAAATCAGTTTAAAATTTTAAACATCATGACCACATTGTCATTACAGATGCTGGGACATATAGAACGAGCATTTGAACGTCGTCTCAAGGAGGAAGAAAGCTTCGGACACTTCGTGGTTCCCAACAAGTTATCCAGCCTGTTGAGTGCCAACATTTTTCGAAGCTTTATTTCACATTTTCATCTTGCTTGCGTGAGAAGCTTTGAATATGTAAAAATGAAGGTAATGATATCTGGGGGCCACCTAAGTAGCTTATATTTCTTAAATCAGTGAACAACTTTACTTTCAGTGAACAGCTGATCCAACTTGGCATGTTGAATGCGTAATTATGTGGGTCAATGTGTACACTTGTAAAGATATATGTTCGTGACCATTCCCAAGAAGTGATAGTGATAAAGTTAGTGATAAAGCCCATTCCCAAGAAGGTGTGCGGCCAAGCATGTAATAATGAAGTGATGAGATCGTGCACAGATGACAGAGAGGTGCTGGCGATGTGCAACTGCAGCTGTGGGCGAGGTTGACGAAATGATTTTGCCAATGTTTTATTTTTGCGCGTATGCAGGTGCAGTGCTGTACTTAATTCCGTTTTAGCATCTGTGCAATAAATGTGCCTCGAAATATTTCGGTCGCAGCTGTGGATTCCTTACTGGACGGCGGGACGCCTCGAAACAGAAGAACAACGAACACACATGACTACGCACCTTATACAGCTGAAAGCGAAATCGCACATCGTATATTACGTTAGGGACTTTTAGCGAACTGTTACCGTGTTCCGCGTACTGCACTATCGGAGCCTTTGAAACATGCTTTATAGGCGCGCACCCGGAGTGATACCGTGACAGCGGGGCGCGCACTTAAAAGCATGCTTCAAAGGCTCCGATAGTGCGATACGCGGAACACGGTTTGTTAAAAGTCCCTATTATTACACTACCGGGACCGGGCGTGATGCTCAGGAGCCTGCATCCAGGCTCCAGCACGACCCCGAAGCGATCCATACGAGAACCACCCTACAAAAATAAAGAAACGCCATGTTGGATTCTTTACGGCTTGGCTTAGAAACGGCTTCAAAGTAGGCTACTACGTCCCAAACGTGTATATAGAAGTCGTTTTGAAAAGTAAGCCAGATATTTTATTAATAGCATGGTTAGCTCTTAATATAATTTTACAATTTACCGAATATAAAATAATAAGTTAACTCGTTCAAGTAATGAGAGCCCCCCACCACGGACGAGGAATTCGGCGCTACTGTACAAAACTCGACTCCATTGGCCCTATGGAATCCGTCCGGGGGTTGTTCCGAGCCGTCGGACGGCGGAGCGCAGGTGCGAGCGCCTCGCAGAGTCTCTCCATGGCAGGTCTCGGGAGACGGTAGTACCGTGCCAGATGGTTATCGGCGATGGTGTCGAGTGTCCGAGGAGTGCGGAACACACGTTGCTGCCGTAAATTCCGCTCAGCGTCGCGCTGCTGCTGAAGCAGGTAGACGACATACGCGGCAGCCATTTTGGTTACAAGTCGCCAAAACGTTCGTAAGATCGATCGGACCCCTGTCGTAGGATTTCGTTCTAACTTACGCAAAACTTACGAACATTTTGCCTCGGGAATACTCAAAAGTTTGTAACTCTGTCGTAAGATAAATTTACGAACATTAACTTGAGCATCGCAATGTCCGAATTATAGTTGCTGTAGTTTGATAGCCGCCGAAATGTCAAAAGTTGATAAGGGAATCGATTAACTCAAGATACTTTTCAACAACACAGCCCCTTATTGGGTTCGTCCCCTTGTCAGCTGAATAATCACTATGAGTATTGGCGAGGAGATCGAACTATAGGGGGCGCTCTGACCCGTTTGTTGTCCCCACACCTCAATGTTTGCCCAACACAAGGCCTGTGGACATGCCCACAAGCCTTGTGGTCATTTTTACGCGTCTTCACGTCAAAAATACTAACGATAAACGAGGTGACGTTTATTGTTAATGCCTGATCCCCCCAAAAGCAGTCGCAGAGAATGCCAGCTTGACACACTTCGGCTGTTGTTCTGAGCTGTGCATAAACACCGTGTATTGTGCATTGTTCATGCAGGCCCGAGTGATAAAAAAAAGAGCCCCTCCTCCCCATCAGGCGACTGAAGAACACGAACTCCAGCCAAACGCTGACGCGGCGTTCGTCTAAGTAAGCCGAGTGCTGAGTTATTTTTATTTCTTCACCCCATCCGTGTAGCACTAAAGTTAGCCGCTTCGGGCGCCACAGCCTGATTTCCTCCCCAATAGCGGATCAACGAGACACCTCGAATTTTACCTCCAGTCTGGCACGTGACACAATCATTTTCGCGAAAATTCTTCGACTTCGGTGTTTAGACCAATATATTTTAGTTTGTTTAATTTATGTACGCCTCATCTGTTAGTATATAAAGGTAGAGTTAAAACCTATTGTTGTTTGTTGTTTTTTATTTACTAACTAGATGCAAAACAGTTGTTTAAAACGTAACCAAAAATGTATTACTAACTTTTGCTAGTGAACAATTTTTGTTCTGAGTGGGTCGCCGCACTGGAACCGGCGTTTGTTTCATATGAAACACATATCATGTGAACGTCACTGAGGGAATTAAACGTGATTTCCATTCGTGCGCTATTACTTCAAAGCTAGGACAAAGTGACATGGAATATTTTTTTATGTGCGTGTTGTGTATTGACGAAAACAACAGCCGACAATAATGCTATCTCTAGAAGAATTCTATGTCCATCATGTCATGTTTTATGGGCGCCCTGCTCCGCCTAATGGTTTTTATGCAGCACTGATGAAAATGCAGCAAGAATGTTTTCGCTGCTTTAAGTAAGTTACGAAAACGGCACGTCAAGTTTTGGTCACGAAAGACAGACACAAAGTCAAAAGTTGAAAAGAAGAGAAAAAGTAACTATAACATTTATATTTCCTTCATTAAACGTTGAGGGG
This sequence comes from Ixodes scapularis, assembly GCF_016920785.2. Classification (NCBI taxonomy): domain Eukaryota; kingdom Metazoa; phylum Arthropoda; class Arachnida; order Ixodida; family Ixodidae; genus Ixodes; species Ixodes scapularis. Next base: position 134,757 of record NW_024610100.1, on the reverse strand, counting down.
AGATACCTGTTTGGTAAAACGTTTATTGCGATATTTTAAAGGGACGGTGATATTTCACATATTCATGTGAAATAGTTTTTTTTTTCACTATATATGATATTGCTGACACTAGTGTGACCCTAGTATACTCGCAAGCAACGCCATTGACCAAAAAGCCTCTTTGTTGCGGTTTAAACTCAAGAATAAAAGAGAGCATTTTCTTTCAACCTCTACATCGCAAAACTCGATAACGTGGTTTGGAGGTCGCAGTGTCCCCGAGTGGCAATGCTTGAATGCGGTTCATAGATTGCACCCGAGAATTGCGTGACCACTCGACTTGGGCTCAAGATAATGAATAGCTCGACAAACATTAGAATAGTGACACGTGCTCTATCGCTTATGACGACAATAGCCGAATGCTAACAATGTCTGGAACTCAGCGAGTGTCATGTGCCTTGCCAAACCAAACGCGTGCCTATGATCAACATTGGCGGCATCTTATCGGCTCCAGATTACGTGGCTGCTTGTTCTTCCTGTGAATTGAAGGAAAAAAACGTTTCTCGTTTTCATTTCCTTTTTATTTTTTATTTGCGACTCTCATTACAAAGGAGAAAAACAAACGCGTATTTTAATTTTGAAAACGTCAAAGATTCAGTCTAATTAGTATCTACGCAAAGTTGAAACATTGTTTTACCGCCCCTTTAGAACAATTTAAATGAAAGGAAGCGGTTTTAATAGTACGTTTTTATGTTTTTATGTCTTTACTATTTATTAATTTATTTACAGACTACCTACATCGCCACGAGGGCATTACTGGCATGATATGAAAAGAACACTTGTTTCGTCCCTCAAACATAATGCATGAAAATACAAAGACGTGAAAACAAATTCACGTAGGATTAAATTACTCAAATATCACAACACAAAACTGCAGTACAAAAAATCGCTGACCACTATTATCAAAGAGTGTTTAAAAACCAAGAGGAAAACATGGCATTGGAAGTTTGAGTTACGTGTTGTGGCAGACAATTCCAGTCACTGATTGATCTTGCAAAAAATGAATTCTTAAACATTTCTACTCTGCACCTAGAGTTTTTAATTGTTAGTGGATGATCTACTCTTGATGAGATATAATAGGAAGTACAGGCCCTACCGAAAAATCTGGTATAACTTTCCCTATCCGGAATATGGAACCGGAAATTTGTTACTGGAAACCCGAAATCCAGATTGAGAACAAAGGAATAATTTCTGAAAACCTAAACTCCAGATAGAGTCCAGATAGAATCCAGATAGATTTCCGGTTCCATAATCCGGATAGCGAAAAGTTATACCGGATTTTTCGGTAGGGGGGTGTTTCTTTTTTAGCTGCATCAAATTTAAAAAAAAAAAGAGCTGCGTTATTGCACTTTTAGTTATGCCATTAGCATACCCGACCTGGCGCCCACTAGGAACAATGCATTTTTGGCAACTAGGCGGATAATCAACAGAGACCTTTAATTAACTTTTTAATCATTGTTTTCAGAGGGCCTATTGCATTTACGAAATTGAAGCCCAACCTTAATATGCTCCAACCCCACAGCGAAATAAAGGCACAAAAAATTTCTGCGCGCGTTTCTGGCTAAATGATTTCATTGGCCCTGTCGGGTCAATAAAATCATTTAGCCAGAAACGAGCTAAATGATTTAGCCAATCCTTTAGCTCGGTGATACGCAGTCACGTTCCGATTGGCACTGGCGGGCCAATCGGAACGTGACTGCGTATCACCGGAGCGCACCTCAACTCCGAAGAAGTTTCAGGCTTTTCGCTGCGTCGTGCTCCAATATGAGAGGGTTGCGCTCGTATACGTCGCGAATTTCGAAGCCTTCGGCACGCAATATGGGGCTTATCGTTCACCCTTTACCAAGTTACAACCAGAAAGGGTATAACCGTGCGCACTAAGCCTGCTGACGCCGCCTGGCCGTTGCCGGCTGGCTATGAATCGCATAGCGCCTGCGTTATTTGTAGCCTTCGTCCTTCCCAAGATATGGTTGCAAACCTGTGTCTTTTACAACAGAGAAGCAAGTTACGCAGCGTTCGTCGCTTTGTAGCACCACTGGCACAAGTCTTCTGAGCAGCTTCTATCATATCAACAAAGGGAAAGGGTAGCGTCACGATGCCCGCTGGGACAGCGTGATTTACACCTGCCGGGGTAAGCAATACACTAAGGAGAGAACAACGTATTGCAAAAGCGCTGACGGCAGTGCCTGCATCACAGGTGACGTCACTGCTGTGACGCCAAGCGAGGGCGAAGATGTCGACGTCATTGACGCTCTTGTTCTGGTCAGTTTCGGTTTGAAAGAGCCTGCGGGAATGAAATACTTTAGCCAGAAACGCGCGCAGAAATTGTTTGTGCCTTTACTTCGCTCTGGGTTGGAGCATATTAAGGTTGGGCTTCAATTTCGTAAATGCGATAGGCCCTCTATGAACAGTTATTAAAGTTAATTAAGTAATCGCCGTCAATTAGTCGCCTAGTTGCGCAAAATACTTGGTTCCTAGTGGGCGCCAGGTCGGGTATGCTAATGTCATTACTAAAAGTGCCCTAACGCAGCTCTTCTTTTTTTTTTTTAAATTTGGTGCAGCTAGAAAAAGAACACTCTGTATATATAGGTTTTCTTTTGTTTTTTTTTTATTCTTACACATTTGTTGAAAAAAAAAATGTGAAATCTCCACTAATGCGGGTTGTGCAGGTGGGTTATACGGCCAGGCGGACATTATGTGGGTGGCTAATCTTTGCGATAAGTCGGCTCATTAACTAAAATTGGGTAATTAACTTTTTAATTAGTGACAGTAGACATATAGTTATGGTTAGAAACTTGCTGAGCTTCATCGAAAACCCTAAATCAACTATTTTTAGCGGGATATAACGCCAAGGCAGCATTTTACGGCGTTCTGTAAAAACGCTTCATTTGGACGCGTTTCTAGATTTCGGTTACCTATCGGAGCGCATCCTTGCGCTCGCGGTCCTGCTCCCTGGTGGTCGCTGCGCGAAGCCACCCCCTCGCCTCCCTTTTAGAGCGGAGGGAAGTAGGGTGTACGCGTGTTGCGCGTCTCAGCCACTGGGAAGCAGGACCGCGGGCGCGTAGATGCGCTGCGATAAGAAACCGAAATCTAGAAAGGCGTCCAATTGGAGGTTTTTTACAGAGTGCCGCAAAATGTGGCCCCGGCGTTATATCCTACTAAAAAGAGTTGATTTGGTGGTTTTCGATTATGCTCTACAAGTTTCTAACTGAAAGCATATGTTTATTTTCAGTAATTAAAAGGTTATTTAACGAATTTTAATTAATTAGCCAACTTATCGCAAAGATTAGCCACCCACATAATGTCCGCCTCGCCGTATACCCACCTACATAAACCGCTTTAGTGTTGCTTTCACGTTTTTTTTTAAACAAATGTGTAAGAATAAAAAACAGCACCCTATATATATATATATATATATATAAGAAGGAAAGAACCCTTAGTGAAAACAGCAACAACGGACGATTTAATCTTCGACGTTTCGGCCGAAGTCCGGCCGAAACGTCGAAGATTAAATCGTCCTTTGTTGCTGTTTTCACTAAGGGTTCTTTTCTTCTATACCCACGCCTTCGGCCTCCCGCCACCATGTCCGTTATATATATATATATATATATATATATATATATATATATATATATATATATATATATATATATAGATAGATATATATATATATAGGGTGTTTTTTTAGTGCAACCATCCTCTGCTGCATCGCGCGATGACAGCGCAGCAGCGGTTGGTTGCACTATCTCTCCACGGAGCGTGGTGCTGCCGGGGCCGATATGTGTTCCGACAGCAAGTCGAAACTTAAAAACCCGGCGAATTTGTGCGGTTTTTCAGAGAGCCGCAAAATGCTTCGCGTGCCTTCTATCGTGACGAAGGCCGGACTCCGGCCGAAACGTCGAAGATTAAATCGTCCGTTGTTGCTGTTTTCACTAAGGGTTTTTTCTTCTGTTATATATATATATACCGCAAAATTGAAATACCTCAAGAGAGGAGCGGGAAAGGAGGGAGGGAGGAGAAGCAGAGGAGAAAGGAAAGAGCACGGCAGGAGGAGAGGATACAGATGAGGAGGAGGGAAACTCCCTCCACTCCATACCCCCCCCCCCCCCGCCCCCCTACTCCTGCTAAGAGCTGCTCTCTAATTCGGCATTAGAGAGAGTAGTAAACGTCTTTCATTTTCTTTATATCCCCGTTGTAGTAACCCTAGGGGAAAAAAAAAGCAGTAGCTGAAATACCATGTGCATAATGATCATCATTAAAACAATACTGAAAAACAAAGCAATCAAAAATAGTAATGACATCTTACACGCTCGTTCAAAGCTTTATTTTGGGTATTTACTTCTAATATTTTATATGAGGAAGGCGTGCGCGTGCGGCGCGTGCGGCGGTGCGAGCGTAGTTTTTAGTCACGGCACACAAAAAATCACGGAACCCTAGCAATCAACAGCGTCGCTTTAAAAAAAATTCATATCTCGTGATGTATACAATAACACATATGAGATCCACTGATATAATGCGGTTTAAAGACCGTGTTTTTAAGAATATGGCATGATTATATAATATCATCTTAACCTGGCATTAATGCCATAACTGTTGCCGTTGCACCTCCAACTTTTTGGCCTCTCATTCAATAGTTCTAGTTGAAGTGTGTAATAAAATTTAGATTGTGAGGCAGAACGTTTTTTTTTTTAATTATAGATATTTTAAACACACTGTAAAATCTATTGAAGTAATATAATGTAATTTTACGGTAACTAAAACGGTATTTGGAGTGTAAACTTCACGTTTGTGTTTCATCGCAATAGTAAATACATAATTTTGTACAACAATAGTAGAAGATTTGATGAGATAGTAGAACAAAAACAGATTTACATCTACATACGGTATATGTCTATGGGTCCTCCTATAAATATTTAACAAAGATATAAAAAATACGTTATGCTCAGTTGGCTATGATAAAATAAAAACAAAGCGCGGTTATATCACGAGTCCAAGACTTAGTCCGTAAAGAATCATATCTACAAAAATTGTAGAGCTTAGTGAAGGTCCGCCTGATTTCAATAAGACCTAGATGTCGGATCCGAGTACAGATACGAACTTTGTTCCGCAAACATTAGCTTGAGCATCGCAATGCTAGAACTATCGTTTCCGCTGTTTGACCACCACCGCAATGTCAAAAGTTGATAAGGGAATCAAGTATCTCGAAAGACTTTCCAACACCACAGCACCTGATTGTAATCGTCCCCCTGTCAGCTGAATGATTAATATGCTTATAACGGATGAAAGAGATCTCCCCCATTTTTTCCTCCAGTCTGACAGGTGAAACAATCATTTTTCAGGAGAATTCTTCGGCTTCGGTGCTGTGACGGATATTTTTTTCTTTGCTTTATGAACACTTCCATCTGTTAGTGAATATAGCTAGAGTTACAAACCTCTGTTTATTTTTCTTGGTTTGATCACTAACTAGATGCTAACAGTTGAATAAAACAAGATAGAAAATGTATTACTAACCTTTGGCAGTAAACAATTTTTGTTATGAGTGGGTTGCCGCACTGATAACGGCGTTTGATTGCTATTTTGTTTGCTCACACTTCATGTAACATGCAGCATGTGAACGTCACTGAGAGAATTAAACCTAAATGTGATTTTGATTCATGCAGGATTACTTCAAACCCAGGACAGAGGGACATGGGTTTTTGTTTTTGTTTTATGTACGTATTGTGTATTGACGAAAACAACCGCCGACAATATTGCTATCTCTAGAAGTATTCAATGTCCAATATGTCATGTTATATGAACGCCTTGCTCAGCCTAATGGTTGCTAGGAAGCATCGATGCAAACGCAGCAAAAGCGGTTTCGCTGCTTGGAATAATTGACGGAAACGGCACGTCAGCTTTTGGGCACACGAGACAAACACAGGGTCGAAAGTTAAATAGAAGAAAAAAAATAACCATATCTCTTATATTTCCTCCGTCAAACGTTGAGTGAAGATACATGTTTGGTAAAACGGTTATTTCGATATCTTAAACGGGCGGTGCAAGGATATTAATTTAGATTTTTTTTCCACTTTACACGATCATACTGGCACTTTTGGAACCCTACTATACTCACACGCAAAGCAAATGACCAAGAATCCTCTTTGTTGCGGTGTAAACTCTTGAATAAAAGCTTTCTTTGAAACACTACATCCCAAAAGCTCGAGAACGTAGTTTCGAAGTCCCAGTGTACCCCCGTGGCAGTTCTTGAATGCGGTTCATAGATTACACCCGAGAATTGCGTGATCACTCGAGTTGGGCTCAAGATAACCAATGGCATGACCAACAATTGAATATTGACTCGTGCCCTATCGCTTCAATGACGACAATAGCCGAATCCTATCGTCTGCAACTTAGCAACTCAGTGAGAGTCCCATGCCTTGCCAACCCCTGCACGTGTCTATGATATTCATTGGCGGCATATAATCGGCTCAAGATTTCGCGGCCGCTTGTCCTTCCTGGAAATGGAGGCGGAAAACCATTCTCGTTTTTATTTTATTTTTTTTTAGCAGCTACGCTAACACAGGGAGAAAAGCTAACGCGTGCCTAATGGTTATAAACGTCAGAGATTCATCGTAAATAGTATCTACGCAAAGTGCAAAAATTGTTGTACCGCAGCTTTTCTGGAAAGGTCTATTGTTATTGCGCCTATTAGTTTAGCCCAGGATAGATCGTTGCTAAAACAAACACCCAGATATTTCACATTAGTAATGTTCTACAAGTTCCTCGAAAGCAGTAGTCGATTACAAAAACAGTTGCTCTTGGTTAAAAGTAAACAATAAATTTGACTACTCGAATATTTGAGAAGAAATGTAATTGATCGTTATTTGAAAAATAAACATTACTTTTCCGATTACTTCTAATCTTCAAAACAAAAAACAGTTCTGCCGGTTTGACAACTAGTCTTTCGTACATTCTATTATTTTATTAAAATCACCCAAATATAAGTTACTTATAATATTTATTCACCAATTTCGATAAACCAACCTTTTACTCGGAGACTTCGTCTGAGTACTTCTTAGTAGGAAAGTTCTAAAAACAGAGGGTGCCGTTAGAAAGAAGAGGGTCGAATAGTAATGGTCACAAGTAATTTTAGTACTTCCAAAAGTAACCAAATTACTCTCGTGTTTACTTTCTAATAAATGTAATCACACGATTGTACCATTATATTTGAAAGTAATCGTTTACAACTAATTTGATTACTCCTAATTGTTATCTTACAAGTCTGGACATCAGTAACCTTATTTAAGGCAACACCGTCCAGCTCATATTTCGATAAGAATAGTTGCCTTTTGTTTTTTGAATATAACATACTTGCATTTATTAATATTTAGAAACATTTCCCACTTGCCACATCATGTCCTTACATTTTTTTAGGTCTAACTGATGTTAAAAATTTAGAGAATGGCAAAAAAAAATGTAAGCTTAGAAGAACGAATCTGACTACCTTTGGTATTTCAATTTATAGAAAGCAACAATTCCACACTGTCTAAGGATTCGAACATGTTTTTTTATGTTGTTCGCAGTCCTCAGAACGAACAAAAAAATTTAAATTATATTCACAATGACAAACGTAAGTAGTCGATTGAACTAAAACAAAAAAAAGTGTTGAATCATTATATTATAAGGAGTCCTTAACATTTTGCGTCCACTTTGACCTGATGTCGGACTGGTCGTCGCCTTTTCTGATATATGAGTCACTAAACTCTTCAGATTATCTCAGATTAGGAGTGCTTGATTATGAAAGCAATGGATCGTCTTACTTGAATCTATGCTCAAGCGGTCTTGGCACATAAAATGTACATTATCTACGATAGATCGTCCCGCAGTCAATGATAAAAGGGTTCACAAACTATTTAAGAGCTAGAGGCGTCTGAAATTCTAGGCCACGCAGCAACTCGGCATTTGATCTACTTCGTTGTCACCCATCCTTTGCAGACAGGTAAGTGCACCTTTAGAGGCAGCTTAATACATATTTAATTCACCTGACTGGAGTCCTAAGATAGAAGTATTTCTGAACGATCCACTTCCTCAAATGCGTAACTTCAAACTTATGCCGAGACTAGATCTCAACCGTTCAGCCATCACGTGACACTCTGAAGGGCCGTGATTGGCTCGTTCTGCGTCTTGCTTCGGCTCCTAGGGTTAGGAAAAGATAAAAGAAATATAGTGCGCTACATTTCTTTTGTCTCATCTAAGGAAAGGAGTCCGTTGCGGAAATAAAAAGCATCCGAAGTTAACTGCAAAAACCAAGGGAGCATGTGTTCTTCTGGAGTTTGGTTATATAAATTAGATGTAAAATCAAGGCTATCAGTTTTCAAAAATCAGTAGTCTTATACGCCACACTTCATATAGTATGTTCCATCTTCAACATGCAAGGTGACGTTAGCGTGAGCCAGCAGCACACATAGAGATCCGGAGCTGTTGCGTAGTCAGGACAAGAGGAGATGACATGTGCACATTGCCAAATGCAGCAATATGTCACCTTCCAATCTACGTCAATCACAGTGTAATGATGTAATTCGAGCCCTTAGATTTCGAGAAAAACCTTAGAACGGGGTAACTGCTTGTTCGCGCTAGCTGTCTCGCGCTAAACAACGTTTAATTTAATTCTATGACCTCAAGTTCACGCTGTACAAATTACTACCTTACCTGTAATATCTGAAGGAACATTAATATCATTAGCAGGGTTTGAACCCACTTTGTATTTTCTCGTCTTCCGATGAAAGCGTTTCTCTTGCCCTTCAGAAACATGATGACACTGAAGGTAGCAACGTCACTTGTCTTGGTCTTTCTGTCTGCTGGAATCTGCACGGGACATCCTGGTGGAGCTGACGACGAGGCCTGCGAAGACCTGCTACCGTCCCATGGACCCATTGCCGTGAACGCCGTTGAGCACCGCAACGAGCGCTACCATCTCGTCCAAGACAAAGAGGACTACAGGCCGGGCGATGTCATCACAGGTGCGCGTTCACAAATTTAATTTCTGGATAAATATTTTATTTTTGTTTAGATAAGAGAAGACGTTTTGATTTTGGTAGGGACTACCAAATAAATTTTTGCCGCTGAATAAATACTTCGCTCTCAAATATCCGCTGGGATTTCTGTGTAGCACTAAAGAATATTGCGTTTTACTCCTTTGAATAAATTAATTTTACACGTGCTAAGAGAATATATTTGGCGCCCGTACTACCTGCTGCTGCTACCAACACATTCTGTTTTTGTTATGTTTTGTTTTTGTTTTGTTTTTAAGAAAGAAAGTAGACTGTCAGTCTCCAGTGTACATGCAATCCACAGGTCAGCAAACGCTATTATTTTAACAAATGACTCACTTTTAGCCAATGACGGACCTCACCAGCAGCAAATTAAAGCGAGGGAATATCCAACGGCTTAACTCTAATGCACGTTTGTACTACTAAACTCCTCAAGAATTAAGCTGAAAATTAGTTTAATAATATTACGCTCTCCAAAGTTTAACAAGTAACTGACTTTCAACAGTCACTGCCTCGTTCGTTGCGGATCGAGCAACCGCATGGACGACAGTTTGAGGGTCGGAGGAATCACAAATTGTACCACGCCCCCTGCGACAAGAATTGCAACCACTGGAAGTAGAAACTAGTTCATTGCATCGTGCATGGCCAGCGGAAAGAGAGTCATAGACGTGAATTTACTTCCAGGCTAAGAAAGACATCTCCCTCAACATGGCGTCAAAAAATCACGAAATGTGTTTAAACTCTTTTTTATCATTAAAGGAAAACTCAGCCGAGTTTCTTTTTATTGTCTTCGATTTGGCTGGAAATCGGCAGATCGCATCAATAGCCCTCTCTCAGCTGATGGGCAAACTATTTTATTTAAAAAAGAAAAAGATTTATGTTCAGTTATTGATATTTAAGATTATGCCGATTGCAAGGGTTCCTGGAAGCGTCTCTCCTCTGGCAACAATGAAAAATTTCTACTTTTCCTTACCTGTGTACGTCACCGGCGGCAAAACGGACGAGCGACCCCGGCAGCCGCGAAGCCGCTTTTCGGGTAGCTCGAGAATATTGTTTTCGCGATCGAGATTAGTTTTTCGCAACTTCAAGGTTAGAAGTTCCTTTGCAAATCGGTAGCAATCTGTACTTGCGGTATTTTTTGTACAATCAATGCCGTAAAAAGCGTGTTTTTTACTTTTTTTTCATGAGAGAAAAGCCATGCCCGCTCTGGCAGCACTGGAGGCCAGCCACGTCAACGTGCTTTTGCGCGAACTGTGTGCTGTGTCGCATGACACAGTCTCGCTTATTCTCCGAACACTTTACAACCGCGTGCTAAGGGATGGATATCCTTCTGCAATTGTAACAGCTTCAAGAGTTGCAATCGTAGACTCAAGCCGGCCTGTGACCACTACTTTAAAACGTATAAAAGAGCCACAAACAACAAAGATGAAGTAAGATAACACAAGGCGCACTCGCAACTCTGTGTTATTATTAGAGAACAAGGTTGGGCAGAAATACTCAAAAATGTATTTGAAAATACCAACACTGAAATACATTAAATTAGTAGCTAAAATGCTGATTTTGAGATATATCTGTAAAAATGTATCGCGATACGTATTAGAAAAACATTTTAAGAAGAGGCAAAAAGTATTTGCAAATAGAAATACAGGAACACACTTTAGGGAGGGCAGAAATACAAATACAGAAATACTGATAGTGCAATACATTTTTAAAATTTGTTTGGGACGCCAAATGAGATGAAGCTTGAAGTTGGATGTTGAAGTTTTTGATCTTGAAATTACTTTACCGTAGGCTTGGCACTTTGCCTTTGAAGGTAGTGATTTCGGACGACGAGGAGTCTTCAATTGGTTCAAAAAAACGTTCCATCAAGGACTGACCGCGGTCCCTTCTCTGACATCCTGTCTGTCTGATGAGAGATGCGAAAAGACTTCGACCTCTAAATAAATTATATGTCATCCTAAATCACCACGCCCCTATCCAATAAGGACGCCCCTGTCAACATTTATCACATTACGTCACGGTAGAATGAACTGGCGCTCTTTATCTGTAGGTGTGGCCTTGAACATGAAACTTTAGCAGGCTGCTGTATGAAAGGACAATACGTACTTTCGTTATAGGTTACCTCGTTGAAGATCAAGCAGGCAGTGTCATTTGGATTTTTCGAGAATAGCGGACTACCTGAAGCATCCTGGAACACCTGTCTTATCTTCTCTTACGGTTGAAAAAACGATACCGTGGCATCCCTATTGTGGTCTTTCCAATCGACCCTCTGCCAACGAAGCATGGATCGCAGTCCCCAAGTTTTGTCTTGCGTACTCGAAATAGAGACCTCGTGGGTTGCAACCTGATATTGCCGGCACAGGTACGAGCTCTCTGAGAAACAGCGAGCTTGAGACGTGTCGCAGGTGTACGAAGTCTGGGTCGGCACAGCGAGGCCGCGTGTGACCTCCTTCCTGGGCTTCGAATCACCAGAGCAGCGGCTTACTCTCTCGTCGGCTGATTAGGTATTCTTGAGCCGTGCAATATTACGGGCGCAGCCGCAGGCGCATTCGAATATGTGTTGAACTTCACTGCGTGAGTTATTCTACTATTTCAAGTCAACCACCGCCAGGCTCTTGCTGCAACGGACTGTGACTCAGCTTTGCCAACTGGGTGTACTGTGTACGCTAAGGCAAGAGAGATGGTTATCGGCGGGCGTTGGATGCCAGCAAATAACTCAAGAAATTCCTGCCAAAAGGCATGCGGCAGAAGATGCTCTGACTTCACTGCGGAAATGTCACCTAGTTCGAGTCCCCGACTACGCAACACTTCTCAGAAGGGAGAAGAGGACGGATAGGAAAATAGTTTGGAGAATCGGAAGAAACCTTGGTCAGCATGGTAACAATTCCACAGCACCTCCTTAAACCTGGTGCCCTCAAAAAAAAAATGCGTTCGATTTTTTTTTTTGATGGGGGGGGGGGGGGGGGGTACTTACATTTCATTCTGATTGTATTGCGATACAAAGGAAGATTCAAAATGTATTCCGATGCAGGAATACAGGTACTGGTGAAAAAATGTATCGTGATAGAGAAATACAGATATGAAATGTATTTCTGAAATACTATCGCGATATATTTGCATCGCGATGCTGCCCAACCCTGGGAGATAATAACTATACTATAGGCCCATCACCTTGTTTAGTCATCAGCATGTCGATACAAATCATGCTTGATTTAATCGTGCTATTTTTACGCGATATCATTAAGGAGCTTGCGTCACAGAAAAGCCGGCTGCGGTGGCGTGACACGAAAATCTTGATTTGTCGATAGGGTCATGATGTTACAGCGACATGACCTCGAGCGGGAATTTCAAACACACGCTCACGGGAAACGTGACGTCACGTGTAATTAAAGTGATTAAAACATGACGCGTAAAACGATTCAAGGGTCACCTCAGTATCAAATAATTTACTTTTATAAAGTAACTCATTTGCTTGAAATGAAAATTTGAAGACTTTTAAACAGGGTACGGAACCACGAACCTTCGTTTGCTAGCCAGACGCGCTACTGACGAAGCCACGGAAGCCACTCGTGTCAGTTCCACTCTTTCCTGGTAGGGTGATTGATGCCTCATTTACGAACTCTACTCCTTTACCTGAATCTTTTTATGCCTCATTAACTTTAAAGAAAACACACGTGTGCGTAAGATAAAAAGTTCGAAGTTCTAAAAATCTATCTATGCTGCGCCCGAGAAGCTGGGAGCCGACAGCAAGACTAAGATTTTAGATACGTAGATGCTTTCTTCTTTTGGGTGGAGCAACTAAGAATCCTTTAAAGGATATTGTGCCTGAAATGATGCAAGTCTTTGGCGCATGCGCGAGTGTCCTGGAATTGACACATGAAACACTCACTGAAGGGAAGCTACAGTTATTGGACGTTTCACTTACGCTGCTTGTAGATCACATCTCTTGGGCTTGCCAGACGATATCTAAAAAGGGCATTCTACCATTTGAGTCGGCTCACACAAAACTAATTAAAAGAGGCACTGCCAACACGTTCTTGGAGGCCACTTTCAAATAATCCTGCAGACATCCTCTCCAGGATAACCTTGCGCTACAGAATGTTGGGCTGCAAGATTCGGGACTCCCACATGGGTGTTTAACGAAGTATCAGAACGTTTGATGAAAAAGTTAAGATGCACAAGAAAACCCGCCCGTGAGAGGCCCATTGTAAGACCCACTGTTATTCCGTACCTGCCCACTGTGTCCCGCAGTTTAAAAAAAAAATACAGGAAAACGATTATAGGTGCAACGCGATTGCTAAGCATATAAATCTGCGCTCGTTTCCAAGCCGTGTAAGCGTGTCTGCGTGGGCTAGTGGGATTCTCCTTTCGTCTGCCGAGGCGAACGGACGTGGAATCATGTGGTCCGTTGGAGCTCATAAAGCGGCAATGCCGTGCCGTGGTGATAGTGTCCTCAATCTACCAGAGGGTTAACGCTTTATGCTGCCGACGCTATCTTTTTACACGCTGACATCGGTGCGAGGCCCTAACGCTTCAAAGATTTCAGAGAACCCTTGAAGGAACTTGGTGTGTTGAAAGACGTAGCTGGCATGGGGGTGTTTCAAATGGGACACGTTTGGACGTCCGACTTAAGACGAGCATCGAAAAAGACTGTGATGAAGCCCGGCAAGTTCCAGGTGAAAGGTGGATGGTGCGTGCCCATAGACCAGGACCAACGTGAAGTTTGTCTCAAGCTCCACTGGGTGCCGTTCGACACGCCAAACGAAGCCCTCAAGAAAAAACTGGAGGACTTCGGCACGGAGAGAGACATAACCAATGAAAAGTGGCGTATTGAAGGGTTCGAAGACGTCAAATCAACAACCAGGATGGCCCGTCTGCTGCTGAAAGGGGGATGACTCTGGACCGCCTACCGCATAAGCTACGCGTCTACGGTGGGGCTGTCTTGTCGTCGTTCCGGGCCGTGCGCCGCTGTGCCTGCGAAGTCGCAGAACCGGCCACATTCGGCGAGACTTCAGGGTGCCTCGCTGCAGCAAGTGCCGTGGCTACGGTCACGAATGACAAGACTGTATCCAGTCGTATGCCCGTGCTGCTGGGAATCGTGGTGCAGTAGACGAGACAAACTAACTCGTGATGGATGAGGATGAAGCGGAGCAGGCGGCGACACCTTCGAAGCCTGCAGCGCCAACCCCGGTACCGAAGGCAAGTGCGTCTTCCGTGGAAGCCTCTGGACTTAGCAAGGAAACCAAGAGAAAGAAGGGGGTGAAAGAAGGAATTACAGCAGGTGCAGAGTTCACCGGGAATCTACCCGCGGCAACCTGGACTGATGCGAAGTCGCCTACTGCAGCGAGAGACGGCGAACTCCTCCCGGGGCAGAAACGACGGCGAATGCGGCGACAAAGCAAGACGCTCGGGGCAAGACCAACGAGGAGACACAGGACAGCGCCATGAACAACGACATGTCCTGGGACGTAATCGTTGAAAATAGAAGATTAGACGACGTGACAACAATCAAGGGCGAACTGGCACTTAGACGCCTAGACCGCCAGTGGAATGTAGTCGAGAAGAAGGGACACTACGAAGCGCGGAGTCGGTCGCCGTCGAGGACCCGCGGTGACCGGCTGTCGCAGTAAGGTGTAAGGTCCTTTTGTCTTTCCCGAGTAGAGCCCGCTTGATTGGTAGACCAAGACCATAAGCTCCTGTTTGCGCTGAAACGTAGGGTACTTCCTGCGGTCGGACTGCGTTTCGGTACCCTAAATGTGAGAGGGTTGTCAGCAAGACGGAGGCAATGTCAGTTTAGACGCGTCTTCCTAGAAAATGACTTGGGCGTAGTCGCCATTCAAAAAACAAAAATTGAGGGTGAGGAGCAGACGGCTCGCATGGTAGGGCAGTTTGACTCACGATACGATGTATGCGTGAGTCGTGCGGTTGGGAGGTCGGGGGGCGCCTGTTTGTTTCTGAAAAATTCTATTGGAATTACGGTCGAGGAGGTAGTCTCGCCAAAGGACGGGAGGTTCATCTACTGCGACTTTTGCTTGCTGAATCAAAAATATCGCGTCATGTACATTTATGCCCCAAACTCCGAAGCTAAGCGGCGGGTGTTTTTTCGAAGAGATCTCTGAACATTTAAAGTGTGAAAGGCTGTTCGTCGTGATGGGAGACTTTGACTGCATATGTGCGTCTGAAAATAGGGCGGTACCTAGTCGATGGAGGGACAGCAGCGGCGGGTATGGAATGAGCGCTGGCGTCACGAGGGTCAGCGGCACCCGGGGCGGTAGCCCGCCGCGACACCCCCCTCCCCTATCGCGTGGCCCGCCGCGATACCCCCCTGAGCGCCGCACCCGGGCCGGTCCGCCCCCCCCCCCCCCCCCCCCCTTGTGACGCCACTGGGAATGAGATCTTAAGTGAGCATGACTTGGTTGAGGTGGTGCACTGCGGGACAGGCGAGAAGGGTGTGAAGTTCACCTATTTTCAAGGAAACAGCCACGCGAGGCTAGACAGGGCGTACGTCTCTGTCGAGCTTCTCCTGGCGTGCGAAGCCTACCGCGTTGATCACGTCTGCTTTAGTGATGATTGCTTGGTGACGTTCGGGTTGGGAGCTAAGAAGAAAGAACGTCCCTGACTTAAATGGGAAAGTTGGAAAATGAACACAAAACTTCTTGAGGATGAGGCGTTCAACAACATGCTTCAAAGAAAGCTGAACGCAAGATGATATGCGCTGAATGGAAACCTTTTAAAACAGGGAATTAAAATGGATGCAATCGAAAGGTCGGGTGTGTTGAAGCACGATAGAGCTAGAGAAGCAAAGCAACTGCGGGAGACTCTGCAATTGCTGGCACTTGAAGAGTGCAAATCTCCCGGATCATTTATTGAGGACCCATAATTAACATAAAGAACAAACTACAGGTCAAAGGTTCCTAGCAATATAAAGGTACAATATTACAAGCACGAGCGGCAAAGTTTCTCGCGGGCGAAATGCCAACAAAAACAAGCGTTAGCGACGGAAAAGAGGCACGCCCGTGCCAGCGAAATCGCTGATATAGATTGTCAAGGGAACACTACTAACGACCCTGAGAGGACCGAGCGGGCTTTTGTCGAATACTATGAGTGCTTGTTGAATCATAGAGCCCCAAAAGAAGTCGGTTTTGAAGTCGAATGTTTGTTGTCTTTACCGAAGATTAGCAGCGAGATACGGGAAAGCATAGAAGAACCGATAAGTCTTACGGAAGTTGAAAAAGCCATCGAGGAACTCTAAACCGGAAAGTCGCCGGGACCGCTTTTTTCTCTTTCCGTCTGAGTGCCGCTTTTTTCAACAAGGTTAGGAACGACGTTGCCAGTGTATTATTAGAAGTCTATCGCAAGTGTTATGAATGTAAAATCCTCCCACCTTCGGTCACGTACACACATACAGTCATAATCCCTAAGAATAACGATCCGATGAAGCTGCGTAATGTGACAAATTATCGACAAATAACACTGGCAAATGTTTACTATAAGGTCTTAATGAAACTTCTTACTGAGAGGATTCAAAGGGTGATTACTGAAAGAGTGGGGGAACATCAAACCCGTGGGATCAAGAGACGTACAATAATAAATAATATAGACATTGCCCGGAGTGTGCTGGAGCTGTGCGACGCCAATTACCGGAAGGTCGCATTGCTTCAAATTGATCTTGAGAAGGCGTTTGATCGGGTGTCACATGACATTGCTTTTACCATATTGTATCACGTCGGAGTGGGAACTGTTATATTTGAGGGCATAGAAATGGCGTATAGAAACTGCTTGACCAGCCTTGTAGTTAACAAGCATATCACCCGCCGTATCTCAGTATTGTCATCTCTGCGGCAAGGATGTCTGCTTTCTCCATTATTGTTCGCCATTTTTCTGGAACCCTTCTGCCGGAGTGTTATAAAGAGTCAGAATATTTGTGTTTTTTTTTAAAGCCGTGTGAAGTTAAAATTTTGCCATACGTGGACGACGTCGTTATTTTTTGTAGTGACCGTGAGAGCGTCATGGCGGCGGTCCATCTGACAAGGAAGTACTGTCACCAATCCGCATGCGCTGTAAACTGAGCGATATCGTTAGGGATTTGGCATAACCACTGGGACGCGGTTCCGCGGGTGTTCAAAACTGTTCAGTGGTCTAGCGAGCCTGGGGTGTAGTTGGGAGTGCCTATAAATAATTATCACCAAAACAGCGAACTTTGGCGAAACCGAGAAGATTAGGGTCAAGGTGACGAATTGGAAGGGGGGGAGAGGCATGATCTTTCCATTTTTGTGAGAGCCACGGTGTGTAATCTGTGCCCTGTGGCAAAACTGTGGTACCTGTTACAGGTGTTACACTGTTCTCGCGACCATCCTTAGCGTATGCACCGGGTTCTTGATGTATTTATATGGAATTCAACGTGGGAACGGACTAACCGTGATAATCTCTTTCGTGGCTTAAGGTCAGGGGGCCTCAGCTTGGCCCATCTATTTCTAAGAGAGCTAGTGTCAGGATTCCTTTTTATGCGGTACCACGTTGACCTTTTTTTCGCACAGTCATCCAAGTAAGATTGGTTAACGACTTGCCGGAGTTCATTGTTTCTTCCTGTGACACTTACGAAGGCAGAGTCCCTGGATATCACGAGGAGGTTGTCTGTGTATCGATTTCTTTGTGTACGCTTTTCAATGGAGTACTTGTGTACGGTGACACGGAAGTGACTGTCACGAGATCTTCTTGGTTGTTTATTTCCTATCCCACTGTACCGTTCAATGTATCAGGATAGCGCAGACCGGGACGTGCTGTGCCGCGTAAAACAAATGCTAGTACTTGGGTCGGTAAAGACCTTTTTTATTTAACTACACACCGACACCTTGCCCGTTAAAGCCTGGTTGATCGGAAAACGCATGTCGGTGCCTTGGGGTGAGAACTGCTGTCTATGCAAGATACCGGAGACTGTGGAACACGCGTTCCTCGACTGTTGGGACGCTATCCGGTTTTCGGACGTCCTCCAACGCACGCTCAAGAAAGACCTGCCGCTTACGGCCCGTGGAATTCGGTTCTTTTCAATGGAGAACAATGTCTTCCCCTACGACCTCGTCATGTTGCTCGGTCTACACGCCATATGACCAATTTGGGGGTTTTACTTGCCAAACCAACGACGGGCATCTGGCACGCCCCAGCGGAGGACTGAGGATTCGTTTGGACCATCTGGGGATCTTCTGACGTGCAACCGAAAGCTCGGTTGCACGGTACACGCCATATGGAAGTGTCGCATGGCAGTTCGCCATGGGGATCTAGATGTCCGCCCGGTACGCCTCTAATTCATCGAAAATGTCCACTTGGTATTTTTCGTGTGCCAGAAAGTGTGCCGGGACTTGGAATGGTTGCCCGTATTTGAGAGGCTGACAAAGATTAGAAAATTTTAGCTCTTTGCACCGCCTGGTGGAAGTCAGACAGGCGGCGTTTTAGACCCATAAACGTGGCCAGTGACCACTCATGCATTTTATTCGATTAAGTGAATGTGTAATCACGACGATTTGGTGCTCGGTTTTATGCATGCTCGTCACAGTATGGCAATAAAGAAAAAAAAAGTGTCTGCGTGGGCTAGTCGGTAGCGTGTCTGGCTCGCAGCCGAAGGGTCGTGGATTCGAGTCTCGCTTCCGCCTAAAATTCTTCGATTTTCTTCTCCAAGGCAAGGGAATTGTTTTATCAAGTGAAATCATCCGAGACATGCGGCGGTTTTTAATTCGGATTACATGTCATGATTTAATCACTTTCATTCCCCGCGTGGCGTCACGTTTCACTTGAGCGCTGTGGGTTGTTAGAAATTTCCGCGTGAGGTCATGTGGCTGTGACGTCATGATGTCACAGCCCGTGGCCAATTCCGGATTTTCTCGTCCCGCCGGCGCCGTAGTTTTCTCGGTGCCGAATAAAAATTAGGCACGTCCCATGGGCCTATATTATGTATGTTTTTTGGGGGATAATTAACAGTCGCGAGTGCGCTTTGTGTTGACTTACATCTTCGTCCTGGTCGTTTTCAGCGCTTTTATGGTTTTCTTTTTTTTTTTTCTTCTTTTTTTTCAATGCGGGAGCGTTGGAACCTTCGTTTGGACGAAAACGCCAGAGATGACTTTCGTTTGTCAGCTATCGCGTGCGACGCTCCCATTCGTCGGAAGCGCTGACATGAGCACGCGTCACTCTTTCCCTCTCTCCCCGGCGCTGACAAACTGACAGACATTGCGGGGTTTGGTTCAAAACGAGCCCTTCCGTTTTCGGCGAAGTCACGCTCACAGCTGGCGCGGAGGCGTATATCCGATCGCTTGGACACCCAACGCGGCGAGGGAAAAAAAGAGGGACACGAGGACACCCTATAGCAACGGCGCTCACGCTGGATTGAGTGCTCGGTAACGCGCGAGAACTTGGATTTTGGATTCGGACTGCGGGTGTATCACTGGACAGCGTGTTAACCCGCCCCCCCCCCCCCCCCCCCCCTGCGTTCACGCCTCTTCGTGGCGACAGTCTGCGGCTGTTCATTAACCCAGTTGGCACCCCCGTAAAAGCCGCTTCGCGGCGTCCAGCTGGCAACCTAGCCCCCCTGTCGCCCATACACCTAAATGGAAAAGGAGCCCCACGCCATTTAGTTCAACAAAATTTCGTCAACATTCGTTTTTTTTGTGTGTGTGTGTTAGTTGTAAATAAGAAATGTCGTAAATATCGCCAAATGTTTCAAAAAAAAAAAAAAAGATCGAGAAAAAAAATGAAAGCCGCTTACAACTCCCTGTAACGCCGAATTAGAGCGCAGCTCTTGAGGAGGAGGAGGGAAGGGCACTGGGGGGGGGGTTAAACTAACCAGGGGGGGGTCACGTTACCTTGGGGGTCACGTGACCCCCAATGCCGATGATGTCATCACTGACGTCACTGATGACGTCATCAGTGACGATGACGATGCGGGTACCGATGACGTCATTAGTGACGTCACTGATGACTTCACCAGTGATGATGACGATGACGATGCGAATGTCGGTGACGTCATCAGTGACGTCGCTGATGACGTCATCAGTGATGATGACGATGACGATGCGGATGCCGGTGACGACATCAGTGACGTCACTGATGACGTCATCAGTGATGATGACGATGACAATGCGGATGTCGGTGACGTCATCAGTGATGATGACGATGACGATGTGGATGCCGGTGACGTCATCAGTGATGATGACGATGACGATGTGGATGCCGGTGACGTCATCAGTGATGATGACGATGACGATGTGGATGCCGGTGACGTCATCAGTGATGATGACGATGACGATGCGGATGCCGGTGACGTCATCAGTGATGATGACGATGACGATGTGGATGCCGGTGACGTCATCAGTGATGATGACGATGACGATGTGGATGCCGGTGACGTCATCAGTGATGATGACGATGACGATGCGGATGCCGGTGACGTCATCAGTGATGACGATGACGATGTGGATGCCGGTGACGTCATCAGTGATGATGACGATGACGATGTGGATGCCGGTGACGTCATCAGTGATGATGACGATGACGATGTGGATGCCGGTGACGTCATCAGTGACGATGACGATGACGATGTGGATGCCGGTGACGTCATCAGTGATGATGACGATGACGATGTGGATGCCGGTGACGTCATCAGTGACGATGACGTCATCGGGGGGTCACGCGACATCGGCGGGGGTCACGTGACCTCGAGGAGGGGGCCACGTGACCTCAGGGGAGTCACGTGACTTCGGGGGGTCACGTGACCCCCCACGAGGTCACGTGACCTTGGTGGGGGGCTCGCGCGGTGCATTATGGGACATTTCCCATGATGCACCGCGCGGTTACGCCGACGGCGACGGCGACGGCGACGGCGACGCCGACGCCGACGGCGACGCCGCTCAAGCCGGAAACGGGCCCCTAAGAGCTGCGCTCTAAAAAAGTAAGCCCACACTGTGGGTCGAACCGGGGGTCCGCTGCTTATATGACAAGCACCTTACCAGAGAGCTACGCTACCGCAGGGCAAACTCGTTGAAAACGCTGCCCATGTTGACGGCGGCAGCGTCTCTCTCCACGAGCAAGCCATCCGCCGTGAGCCGTTGCTAGGGTGTCTATCCTTGCTAGAGTGTCCTCCTCTCCCTCTCTTTTTTACCCTCGCCGCGTTGGGGGTTCTGGGGATCGGACTCGCGGTGCGGAGCCAGAGGGGAGGCGGCGCCACGCAACACCTCCTAGATAACAAAGCCGTAGTGCTGAATGAGATGGCTTCAACAGAAAAGGCCAACGCTAGACACAGATTCGAAAAGAGTGCTGCGTCAGCGCTTGGCTTCGAGTCAAGTTTGAGCCGAACGGTGACGCAACCGTCGTATCCAATCTGTGCCCATCTTTGGCCTTCTCGACACCCCCTCATTCAGCACCCCGGCTTTGTTATTATGTAGGAGGTGGTGCGCTGCGCCGTGGTTGAATGAGGGCGTACTCCACTGATCTCTATTTTAGTAGGCTGGATCGCGGATCGGGAGCCCGTTAGTGTCGCCACCGGCGGCCATTGCTTGACCCCAGGCAATACACGCAAGTCTATGGGAGAAACGCACAGAAGTAAGAATATTGAAGCGCGTACGCTGTGCGCGGAGGCGAGTATTTTATGGTACGCTGCGATCCTTATGTTGGGTGTTGGGAGATCGAATCGGTATTCGTCAAACGTTGGGTCGCCGAATAAAAAACTCAAACGTACCGGAGCACCTACGGCTGAGCTGGCAAGCTTGCTCTCGTAGTGGAGTAAACAAAGGAACTTGCCGTCAATGAGACCATCCTCAGGGAAGCCCAAATGTTGATGAATGACGAAGAAGTTCCATCTCGACAACGGCTTTCCGAGAGTGAGCGAATTCCGCGTAGCAAAGCCTTCAAGCTTGTCGTCTGCTAAACCCAACTAAACGAAACCGCCACCGACTCCGCAGTAACTCTAGGTAACTCGCCTCATTAAGTTGTTCTCCAGCGGAGTCACTCTCGACCACAAAATATTTATTTATAAGAATCGCGAGGGCTGTTGGTTTTAATGTTTGTACGCCAGCTATTTGACGGGCTTATTGAAAAGCATCCAAAAAGTTTCAGTGCCGACCACAGCTTAGAAACGGGGGGAAAACGGCACTTTTTCTTGTTTTTTCTATTTTGTCCCATGCATTGGCTGGTGTCAATCAATGGCCGCCAGTGGCGACACTCGGCCCCAGCTGCCGAGGCTGCGGTCCGCGATCCAGCCTACTACAATAGAGATCAGTGGCGTACTCAGTTGCCACTCTGCCGTCGCCGGTTTTCTTTCCTCTGGGTTTTCGTAGTAGCAGTGTGTGAACTGGAATGTGTAGTTAAAACGATAGATGCGGATCACTCCAGGAGTGATATGGATGCGGTTCTTTCAGCGAGTGGGATGGATGTGGTTCTTTACACAAGTGATATGGACGACCGTATCCAACGGCGTTCACGTGCTCTGACAGGCAGAGTACAAAACGGGAGGGGGGGGGGGGGGGGGGGGGGGGGGAAGGGGAGAGTGATTACAGCAAGATTTATTGGTGCATTCTTTGGGAATCAGTTTGTATTACCCTTGGGAAACGCCACACATGTACCCCTTTGGGAAACGCTAACACTGAACAAGTAACGGAACCAAGAGAAAGCCAAAAGAAAAATTCTGAAGAGGTCAGCGTTAGCGTTTCTCAAAGTGGAGCGTGTCTGGCGTTTCCAATGGCCGTGCTAACGCATACCCGAAGAATCCACAAATGCATCTTCCTGTATATTTTTTTTTACTATGAACAAACTAGCCTAATTACCCACTTTAGTATGACAACTAAATTCGCCCAAAGAGAAGCGCTAATATTATAAAGAAAAAATTTTCGCCATCTCAGTCTAGTCGACATTTGGCTCATTCCCATTTGTATCTCACAACTGCCTGAGTACTTTTTTTATATATACGCTTTCGCAGTTTTAGACATTGAATCCAGCTTGGGCTACTCTCGGAGTTCCAATCATACGGCCGATCTGTTGAAAGCGAGAAGTGAAACACCTAAAAGAAGTTCTTAGTTTAGACATGACTTTCGACACACTGATATTCGTGTCTGGTATTACAGAGGTTTAGGGAGCAGGTGTTGAGCTCCGTTAATATACGACAGATCCGTGGCCTGGTCTGTTTGTCAAATGGTTGGAATGCAATTTTCTCCTGCAGAAGAGGTGGTGAAAGCTTCTCTTTTGTGTTCTATAGCAGAGAAATGTTATATAGAGTTGAACATTGTTCTCTAAGCTATTACTGAAGGAAGTATGAAAAAAATTAGCCTCTCCCCCCTGTGCATTTGTGGATGAGTTTGCGATCTCTCTGCGTTCTACGCACTTTCGCATCTTTAAGAAAATATTCTTTATTTGAAATGACTATTTCATTTGTGCATTTTATACGCCTTTTATTGCACCTTGATGTTTAGCTTAGCTGTCGCCCAGATTTTTTTTAGCACGGTGTTTATGATAGTAACCTGCCTTCAGGCCTACGAGAGTGCGGTTCATTCTAGACCATACATTTCAATGTTTCCGAAAATCAAAGTCTACATGTGTTAGGTCACAGCTCGGTACAGCCATGTTCGTGCTTTCGAAGGCAATGAAATTACGCGCCACACGCACGAACGCTGAAAATGGCACCGACAAGAAGCACTGTTCTGGAGTGCTCTGTAGATCCTTTGCTGAATTATCCAAGCACCAAAGAGAATGTGCACGCTACAAGAAGTGTGAGACGGACTGTCTTCTGCAACAATAACTTCCCCAAGAAAAAACTTAAAACAAGTGGCACGCTTTTCTAGGTAAGACGAGCGTGTGGGGTACATGTACCTACATTCCGAGCATTCCTCGTGGTGCTTGGGTAATTTGTAAAAAAAAGCTTCATGGCGTGGCTCCTCGACCCTTTTCTGCAAGCGTAATTACTTGCTTCTAATAGAAGAAGAACGGATTCCGGCCAGCGATTTCCCGAAACCAGCGAACACGGCTTGAGTGTATACCGAGTTGCAAATACATTTTGCTCAAAATCACAATGGCTCTCGTTTTTTTTTTTGTTTTTTTTTTAATAATTTAGCACGTAGACTAAGGTAATATTTTCTGCAAATCGATATTATCAGCAGCTTCGAATAGCACAAGCCCCTGTTTTATCACTGTTATACGCGAAAAAGGCGGGCGCGATAATGTGTCAGAGTGTCGGCTGCGCGCCTCTCTTCCAACCGGTGACGTCACGTGTGGAATGCGGGGAAAACTGCGGAAAAACTAGAAAAAACGAAGTTTCGGTTTCGGTTGCAAACGAGACAGAAATTGTTTTAGTTAACTAGAGTGAATCTGGGGAACAAGACAGTAATTTGGAATCCAGAAGACCGAACATTCAACGAAAAAGAGCTATATATACGACATACAAGCAAGGGGGTTATGGTAACGCCCTCTTTATTAGTGTACTTTGAGCTCTTGGATATTTTATCTTAATCCGCAATACTTTTTTATGTGGTCATGCTACACTTCATGTTTCGCGCTTTGGCAGTTCATAGCATGGGCAGAGTATCCCAAAGTGATTACCTTTGAGAGCTCAGCTGTTGTTTGATATATCATATTTCTCGCTTTGGCAGTTCATAGCATGGACAGAGTATCCCACAGTGATTACCCTTGAGAGCTCAGCTGTTTGATATATATTTATTGAAATGAGTGAAACCTTGAATTCTGACATTATTAAATAATGTAAATGACCTTAAAAATTTCCATGAGCAATAAACCATATGCTACAAGGCAAATGAAATCGTTGGAATTTACAAAGACACCCTAAATGTCCCAATTTCTGTTCAAGACTGTAACCATATCATAAAGGAACACGTTTTCCACAATGAATAAATTACAGTTATAATAAAAAAGCGGTATGTGTCGTGCCAACAAGTTTCGAGAGACGCGGAAAGAAGCTGAGAGGATCTAGCGGCAAATTCCACTGGTCGTTTTCGGGCGCGCCGGGATCAGTAGACCAGATCCGAGATGGAGCAAGCTATCCGAACAGAGTCGCTCCGCCTCCGGATACCATGTGGAACATGACTACTTCTCCTGGATCGGTGCATGCCTTCCCGCCATTTACCTTCCCGGGAATCCCGTTCCCGCGGTCCATAATCTCGAAACACATGTTTTCTCAATCGCGACGCTAACAACAGGTGTTCAGCGCGCGAGCAAGGTTAATCACGATAAATATGTGTGTCCTCAAGCGATGAGCATCGACGTACCCCACTTGCATCTTCAGAATACTTGTAAACGATGTTATAGTTCGTCTTGATTTTCGGCTCCTTCTGCGGAGGTTCGAGGAGGAAGTCGAATTCATGCTGGACACAGAAGCAATCCTTTTCGTCGTTTATACTCGACCCGCTGGTGCTGGAGAAGCTACTTGAGTTGAGCAATTTGACGACGAACTGTCATCAAGCAGCAGCAGCAGTAAAGAGGACGGCATTCTCGAGCTGCCATGAGGAATTCTTCTGAGACGAGATGCTCTGCGAGCAAAGAAGTCACGTGTGCGCGCTGAGGACAGGCCAGGCTGGCTTCAGGTTGAATCCCCCGAAATCGGCGGAGCCACTCTTCTCGGATCCGCATCGAGATCAGGAGTGGGAGCCGATCCAAAACGACGAATGGAACACGTCCGTCTCGATCCCGGCCGCCCCATGAAATAGGCGCTGTCCAGAAAAGTCGATCCCGGCGTGCTCCAAAACGACCAGTTTAACTTCGCCATTAGAAAATCATTTTATTACGCCCGTACTTCGAACTCGTTATCTCCTTCTATGCGTGTGCTCCCTATCAAGGTTTTTTTTTTTTTTTGTACAATAAGTTATAACGAGTTCATATATTTTGGCTGCTGCGGACTCTGCATTACAACGAGAACTGTGCACGCCCGTATCATATCTGGGATGTATTCAAAGATGTACCGCATGGAGGCTTAAGTACATTCCGTGCGCAGTGACGCTGTCCTCGGAGGTTTCTCCTTTCAAGGGGTTCCTGATCAAGGCTTTCGACGAGAACGAGAAGGGCGTGGGATCCTTCAGGAGCACCGGACCGGATTCGAGGGCATACAGCCACTGCGCTGGAATCACGCACACCTGGAGGAACCTGAAGAAGAGGGTCGTCGTCCAGTGGCTGGCTCCAGAGGACAGGTCCGGGAAGATCCACTTCAAGTAAGTTCGCCTGACATAAGCATGGACTGGCTGGAAAATCAGCACAGCCGCAGGTATTTCACTCGACACCCGCATTTTTGCTTCTATTTTTACATTCGCTTACACCCAATGAATGATACTGTAGTTCCTTAGTAAAGCAAATGATACCGGGTCCTGCGAAAACTTTCACTATTTTGTAAACCTAGGATGCCTGAGAGAAATAAAACTCTTTAGGAACTAACTCCCAGCCATGCCGAGCGTTAGGAATTGCAGAAATCACAAAAATTAATAAACTACTTGCCTATAATTTACTAGTTCCCTTTTTAATTAGTGCAAATAAATATATAGTTCAAAATAGAAACTTGCTGAGCGTCATCGAAAACCACAAAATCCTTCAAATTTAGGACGACTTAAAGCACCCGCTAAGCACCCGGTAAGTTACCACCTCTGCAGGAGGGGCGGGGCCGGGGATGGGCAAACGCGGACAATAAATTGCGACCTAAGTCTTTCACATAACAAAGACTTTTCGGCGCTCACTAGTGGCGCGATTGGTGTTTGCGATCAAAATCTTTTTTTCCACTTGTAGGCTCCGATTCGCGAAGGTAGAACGAACTTTTATCCGAGGTTTGAAAAACCAACGAAAAAATAAGTTACATAATCAAGCAACGTACCGCCATTACGCGGCCGCCACTACGCACGCCGTATTGTTTTTGGCGTCAAGACGGCTGGTGCTTTTAGTTTATCACATATTCCATGGAACTAGCCACCACACACGGAGACTGTATTTATTGTCTTTCTGTTTCAGGGTCACGGTCGTCAAACAACTAAATTACTTCGTCCACGCCATTCCAAGCACGTTGGCTTAACCCGGCCCAACGTTTGTACAGAATAACCAACGAATAAACACCAATCTTTCTTTTTATCCTCGTGACTGCAAAGATTACCGGAAATGGGGGTGAAAATTATATCTTCTCCACATTGTTTACAAGCATGCAGCACATGAAATGAACGCATGCAGCCAGAGAAGAACTGTCGCTGGTGCTCTGAGATGCCTGCAGATCGGCTTCGCCGTGCTCTTTATGAAAGCCCACACTCTAAAAAAAAAGGCGTCATCTTAACACTTTTTGGAGTGTAAATGGTTTGTCGCAGAATCCACCCTTTTTGAGAGTTAGGGTTACTCTTCGAAGGAAGGTGTTGACTTTACTCTTTTAAGAGTAACAAGGAGTTACTCTTGACAAGAGTTACAATTACTCTTCAAAACGAGGTGTTGACTTTACACTTTTGAGAGTAACAAGGAGTTACTCTTGTTGAGAGTTAGTGTTACTCTTTTCTAGGGTAAGGGTTACTCCTTGAAATGAGGTGTAAAATTAACACTTTTGAAGAGTAGCATAGACTCCTACAGGTGGTGTTGTACATACCCTCGAAGCGAATGTTGTGGCTACTCTCTTAGGTGCAAATAGAACAACTCTAATGAGTGGTCAAGGCTACACTCTCATGCCAAGAGTTATTTTAACACCCTCGTAAAGGGTAACTTCAGCTCCATAAGAAGTGTTAATTAAGCTCTACGTCAAAGCTAAAAGTACACTCTGTTAGGTGTTATCTTTTCCCTTTCATGTAGTGTGCCTGAACTCTATAGAAGGGCTAACAAAGAGCTTCCAAGACATTGAATCCCTTAAGCAAGGTGTTTATTTCCCTCGAATATGGGCATTTCTTGTTCACAGCTACAACACTCCGCAATGCACGGATGCGAATGTCCGAAGAGAATTCTGCATGTGCTCACAGGACGATGGATTGTAGGAACGGGTGGAATGCAGCACGAAGCGTGTTGCTTGAGCCTTTTCAGAGGGTGCCCATACAGGCCCTCATACAAGGTCGAGTGAAAACAGTAATACGGTGCTCGTTAAAAAAACAGATTTTAATGTACATGTAAAAAAATACACTCATTTAAGATCTCAATCTTCCAGTTTTGAAATGAAATCTAGTACCAAGAATGACTTGGTCTTGTAGGTCAAGCCAATGGAGTTGCCAATCACAGCAAGTGACCGGGATGCTTTTGGACAGCAGGAAATGTCATGGACCCAGTATAGCGCAAGAATGAGCGCAATACCGGCCACAATGTCCGTTACCTCGAAGGAACAGTCCTCCAGCACCACTGTGAGTGGTGAACTTGAGGCCCCTCCCCTGACTTGCATCACAGGGAAGGCTGGCTGGACATGATCCTCCTCCTGTGAAGAACAAACCTGGGCAATTTGTAGTATTTGAAAGGAAGATAATTACCAAAGAAAGTCTACTCAGTCTCCTCGGGGTAATTACAGCAATTTCAGGGTGTCTAGCGAATTATTATTTTGAAATTCCCCAACTTTTCCAGATTTTCCCTGACAATTTCAGGTGAAATTCCCTGACCTCTGTAGAGGCGGTTCAATATATGAGACCATTACAACACAAGGCATTGAGCATTGAGCACTGTCAGCATCATTTTGCATGGGCTTAATCCAACTTGCGTATACCGAAATATTCGAGTTCGTCCAATCCGGGTTAAAAGAGCACTTTCTTGCTGCCGACATCTTCAGTAAGAGGCGACTTCCGGAAACACAATGAAAACACCAACGCTCAACCATACCCGTTAATAACCGAATGGCAGCATGGCCGCCAGATGCACACTTTCAAATACTTTCGGCTTAATGCTTGGATTGGATTGGTGTCTGCGGCTTTCCCATTTGTTACTAAATCTAGAAGCTCTGACTGGACATAGCCTAGTATCGTGCCCTCAATCCAAGGCTTGGACTGGATTTGTTGGCTGTTCCCTTTGCATTGAGTAGCGCACTCTACATTGGGTGAGCAGAGCCTGCGCTCCGGTCTAAGCAGAATTTATTGCCTATTTTTCTGCCCCCAAGTCCTCAAGTTTTTGCTCAGGGCACTCAATAGCGTTTCTGACTCATTTTCCCTGACTGGGCTCACTTTTTGACAATATCCCTGACACTTCCCAGATTTTTTCCGGTAATTAAAATTTTCCTGACAATGCCCAGTTTTCCAGGTCACTAGACACCCTTAATTTACCAGACAAGAAAATAATATAAAATAAAACTGGGGTGGAAAGGGGGGGAGAAGGAGGAGGTGTACTTCCATTCACTTTGCCCCTCACATCAAAGCTAAAAAAGCTACAGATCAAGCAATTAAATGCCACTGTTTGAATAAACAATCTATAACAAAGGGGCTTGCTAATGAACTTATGACAAAAGCTAAAAAGGGAAGATATCACAGTATCAAATATCCATTTTATGATTGAAGCTATACTGTGAGAATCTTTCCGGTGACAGAAAGGCATCAATCTAAAAATAATGGCAACTGCGATAAGATATTAGGACACCTAAACAGTCAATTTTTCTTGATTTCTGACCAAGCAATGGTTTAACCTGGCCATTTTTGCATATATGAGCCCATGCCTTAGGTTGTTCTGAGCAATGTCACTAGAAGCACTTTATGGTTCAGTTGCAGAGTTTCCTATCACACCAATGCTTTGCAAGTGAGCCGAAAAATTTCTATCGCCGGCCCAATTGCCGATGCAAGCGCCTTGCACGGCTGGCAGGGAATCGAGAGCAGTCATAAAAAGCTAGCCCAAGCCTAAAAATGTGCTCTAACTTTCTAGCACTTTCTAGCAAATAAAAAAGATAACAGCCACCTACATCAGTCAACCTTCATTGGTACTGCTAGAAAGTGGGATCAAATTTTTAGATTTGGGCTAACTTTTTATTCCCTGTCATTATGCTTGCAATAATAGTCATGTGATATCCTAGCACGGGATCGCACTGCCACAGATTGAAGGGGCATTTTTATATGTATTCATAATAAAATTTGTCAGTTGATAGTCAGCGCTGCTCCCATGTTTCTTCTATGTCGCCCTCGTTTTTTTCCACACTTTTTTGCATGATGAACTTGGAAGAGCAACCCAATTAACTCGATGGTCAGTCTGGGATGGGTACTCAAAGTGTCCTGTGCTGACTTTTTAGACATTTGTAAAGTATGAGAAAGTGCTCATTCAGACATAGGTGTGGGCTCAGTGGGCTCAAAAGCCCCTTTATAGTACCTGATTGCAGTTATATTCCAAGAAAAACAAGTTAGCAAATACATCTCCACAGGGCAATAATTACTACAAGATACTACCAAGTCTTGATTACAGAATTACTGCACTTCAAATAATTATGTTTTTTGCCAGAAATATTTCTTAAATGCATATGCACACAAGCAAAAAGAAATCTAAAGAATATGAAAATAGTTTACAGAAGGCAAATATAAAGCTTTCAATTAGTGCCTGCCAAAATAAATAGTGTACAGAGATGCTATCAGGCAGGTGTGCGTAGGTGTCACCATAACTGATCTTCACATTTTGTTTAATTTAACTTCATTCATTTCACTTCACATGTCGCACGATAGGTTATTGACTTTTTAGACATCACAAATTCGGACTTTGTTTGGGTTCCTTATTGCCCTTTTCAGTGGCTGGGCACCTCGG
Source organism: Ixodes scapularis (assembly GCF_016920785.2). NCBI lineage: Eukaryota > Metazoa > Arthropoda > Arachnida > Ixodida > Ixodidae > Ixodes > Ixodes scapularis. The sequence goes on along the minus strand of NW_024610100.1, from coordinate 104,014 downwards.
TGAAAAACTAGAAGGCTGTTATAGTGTCCCAAATCTGGTGTGCATTAAAAGCGTCTATATCGTAACGTATAACAGGTGACAAAGCGAAGATAAACTGAGGAAAATAGACGTTTAAGAAACGTTTGTGCCCAAATGCAGGCATCGAATGTCGGTGTGACAGCAGAGTCGAGCGCTGGCAATACACTGACCATGCGGGGCTCTTCTTATAGCCTGTTCCCAATTCCAGAACATTTACCCTAAAACTTTTGGCCTTAGAACATTCTGTTCTAGAACAAACAACAATGTTCTAGAAATTTCTAGAACCACGGGTTTTTCGAGTAATTAAGCAACTGCAGTGGTCCCGGGATTCAAACCCAGGACCTCTGCATGACACCCAGGAGTGGTGCCCACTCGACCACCACATCATGCGCGGCAATATATGTGGCCCCCTCGTGGGCCCAGAAAATACAACACAATGCAAATAGCACATCAAGTACCACACCATTAAAGGGACACTTCAGTAAAGTGAAAATTTGTAGATGAAAATATTTGTTCATGTTACACCAGCACACAATAAGTCTAAGAGCAACAACACCATATCCTGCCTTTTGCTATAATTTTGGCCTTTCAACTAGCTCAAAGATTGAAGCCTAAACTTTCTTTCCCCACTTCACACCACATTGTCTTTATAAATTGCCAGAATTACCAAATAAGCACGACAGGCTTATTTGCATTTTATTGTATGTATCTCGGTATGCTCGGAGTCTGCTGAGGTAGTACATGCCTATATAAAACACTGTTGCTTGTTGCTTTATTAGGGCATCTTTTATAAAGGCTGAAGGCATAAGACCAATACTGCCTGTCAGCCCAGCAACAGGTGCAGAGCAAGTGTTTGAACATCTCCTTCACCATATTTAGTCACATTCTAATATTTCTTAAATTTTTTTTGGCAAACCAAGTTTTTAAACAACTTCATCTTTCTAAAGCTACTCTTCTGATTTCTTTCGATGCTTTTTGTGTGTTCTTCGAGTTGGTGATGATGAATCTCTGTTAAACTGCAGCTTTCTTTTTTTCTATGTGATGCCATAGAGGCTGCTCTTAGAACAGCCTCCCTGGCTGCTTTTGCTTCACAGGTACCTGCGAGCAGGGTTCTGAGTTGCCATGCATACTGAAATTGATATGTGAGCCATTTTTTCACTTCGTTTAAGAGGTTAGAAATTATATCAGAATGGAATACCGGAATACCATACCTTCTCAATGAGAGAAGCTGTTGAATCCTTCAGCAGGGCTGCCAGGCTCTTTACCACCTCCATGGCAGGAGCTGCAAAGAATGAGGTTGCTTAGTTTTCTGATGGAAAGTGAATTCTTATAAGGCAATAATTCCTAAAATTCTATGCCAAAACACTATGAAATCAAGGCAATGACCACCACCCCCCGACTGCATAAAAATAAATATCAAGGCTGGGATAAGAAACCCATATGTTTCATTCAACACAGCTGAATGATCACAATAATGCAGAATCCAATCAAGAAAGATATACCCAACTTTTTTGGACCTAATAAAAAAACTATGCATTGCAGAAAGCTGAAAGTTCACCAGCTTTGATGTAAAGTCGGCAATATTAAAAATGAGTAAACAGCTTGCTAAGTGCCCTTAGTTAATACCAGCACACTAATTTGCAAGACAATAAACCATTTTCGGAAATCCCAGGAGATATTCATAGGATATACTTGAATAGTTGACAGGGACTCGCTTTTTTGCCGATTGAACAAGAGTCCGAACCAAACACTTAGGTAGCACTCATGGCTATCTCGCTCAGCCGCAACCATCCAAAACCATTAGTACCCCTTCTGACATGAATACCTAAGAGAAAGATAATCCACATCGCTCTCCCTCTCTCTCTATTTTCTCCTTTGGATGCAATGGCTGCCGTAAGTGGTTGCATTTATTTATGGCATCCCCAAGTTATTACCCCCTGACAGAGGCATCGGGACAAGGGTGCAAAGGGAGGGGGCATTTGCCCCCCCCCCCTTTTTTTTCTGACATTTGAAACAATTATAGAAGACAATATGGGAGAGAGAGATAGGGCTTAGCTTTCCTGCACATCACCCCTCCATTTTCCAAACGGTAGCAATTTAGCTGGCCTCTGCCCACAGTGGCGAAAGACATAGCTCTATATTTATACAGATTTTCCCGAAGGGTAGGATGAATGCAATTTCTTAACAACTGGATTTGTCCAAGTGGAATCGTCCAAGTTTTTATAGATTAATTAGTGTGAACAATCTATTGTGTTTCAGAGCTGGCTGCCGTATACTATAGTTTATTTTACACCTTTACAAAAGAAAAAGCTAGCGAATGCATGTAACATCTCAGTTTGGGGAGACCATTGACTAAATGTAATTTCATCTCTACAAGGAGCTAATTTGCTATAAAGTACCATTTAACCTTAATAAAAAAATAAAAAAATTATACATACTAAAATGCCCAAATTCTATAAAAAATATGTATATATACATATATATATATAAAAGTAGCCCAACCCAAGAAACAGAGGTTGTGATTTGCAAAAGGTAAAATAATTGATAAATGTGCCACATGTCAAAACAAAGAATGCATTGTGGCCTGCTTAAGTGCCGCCACAACCGACACTACTAGATAGTCAGCAAGCTGTTAATGTGTGCCACTTCATCATACAGCTAGCTGCACAATAGATGTGCGCTCTAAATTTCTTGGTGCATGTGAATGGACTGGTTGCGCCACTCTGAATGCAGGTGCAGGCACATGCATTGCAAGGTCGAATTTAGAGCTCTTTTTTTCAAATAGTAGGAAGGTGAATTTATAAATTGCTTAGGCCTACTCTTGCAACATCATAGTGACCCTCAACCCTTCCTCTAGCTTTAAAGGGCCTCTAAAAAAAAATTATTTTAAGCAGTTTGGTTGGGACGCGCGTGTCAAAAGAATTAATTTTATGCGAAAAAAAATGTTTAGAGCAATATTTTAGGCAAAAGATTGATTTTAAATTATGCGGGCAAAGTCCATGACATGATAGAATGGTCATTTGCTCTTTCCACCTCAACGAGATGGTCATTCGTTCCTTCCACCTCAACGTGAAGGCGAAGCCGATCCACCTCTCCTCCACACGCCCGAATGCCAAGAGAAAAGCAGTTGAAAGGAGGTGACTACTGACTTAATTGCAAGGCACCTCGCGCCATCAATATTTCTCTAAAATAAAATGTTTTTTTTTTGCTTCAATTTTTTTTGACACGCGTGCCCCAACAAGACTTAAAAAAAAATCTTTTTTTTTTCAGGTGTTTTTAAGATCTGATAATTACAAACTTGCCATTTAAGTTCACACCTATATTTCTGCGTTGATTTGAAAACAAAAAAAAAAAGAATGTTTTAAGACTTACGGTATTTGCGGCACAGAAATATGTAGTCATAAATGTACCCATATTAACTCCATATTATTTACAAGTTAAAATCAAACCGCTAGCCTCCCTCCTCAGCTAACCAGTGTCAAATGTACTACTAAACTAACAGTCCAATAAATACCCTGTTATACGAAAGAACATGACAGTTGAACAGAACATGACATTTGAATGAATCAAGAATTTAAAATAAATCAGTCACATAACAAAACAACTCGTTGAGTAAAGATAATTCCTGGCAAATACATTCACATATCGCAGTGACGTAACTGACACTCCACTCGTACCCAACAAGCGGAATCTTGGCAAATAAGGACTAACTCAACGCTCTGTGGCCTTCGGCTTTGGACCTACTGGGAGGACTTTACTACAGCACACATCTACCGCCAAGAAGACAGCCATATTTTAACAGCAAAAATGAAATAAACATGACTTCGAACACAAAACTAACCAATCATAACGTCTCTTACGGACTATTAGAATAAAAAGCACTTACAAATAGCGCTGTACAGGGCCTTTCGCCGTGGATTACACGCTGGACTCGTCGGGGAATCCCGGTCAAGAGTTAGACACAATCCAAGCTCATCGGATCCTGACAAAAAGTACATTCACTGTAAAAACAAATTCCGTCAAATTAATAAAAATTGCCAGCTAATTTTTGATGCCGATACAATTAGTGTTGTCTTCCATCACGGTCACAGCATTAACTATGTATTACGTGCATGACAGTAATGAGGCCCCACGGTTTTCCCCGTAACTTGACCTGGTAGAAGCATGGCAGAAAACTGTAACTCTCAGTCACTGTACTGCACGTGATGCACGGATACGGGTATTGTTCCGGAATCAAAAATTAGCTGCCATGTTGTCTGTAACTTGCGACGGCAAAAAACCGCAACTCTTAATCACAGAGTTGCACGTGACGCACGACGACGGGAATCGTTTAAATTAGCTGGCGTGTTGTTTGCACCTTGAAGCAACGGCCAGAGACTGTTGAACTGCTAGCTGCAGTAACTTAACAAAATGGACGTCTCAGTGAACAATAAATATAGCATTTTACTAATATAATTATTGTTCACTGAGACGTCCGTTTTATTAGATCATTGCAGCTAGCAGTTCAACAGGCTCTAGCCGTTACTGCAAGGTATGGACAACACGGCAGCTAATTTTTAATGTCTGAATGATTCCCGTTGTCACGCATGACGTGCAGCTCAGTGATTGAGAGTTGCAGCTTTTTGCCGCCGCAAGTTACAGACAACATGCCAACTAATTTTTGATGCGGGAACAATTCAAAGTAAATATCTAGCGACCATAAAATGTGATTAGGTTGTGGGCCCAAGTTACTTTCAGGAGTTAACGCCAGCTGCGCGTCCCAGTGGTTAGCAGGTGCTTAAACACTGTTAGAAATTTGAAGCAAGTGCACACACGATACAGTATTAGGTAAAACATGTTCATACCTTTTTTTCTCAAGACTAACTCAACACTAACTCAACACTGATATTAGTGGGCCATTTCCATCTTTCATGTACAAGGCAATCTCTGATTTTCAGAGCAATAAACTTGAAGAACTACAGATCCTGGAAAAGCAAAACAGAAAATATGGAATGTGATTAGATTATTAACAGAGTGCGATGACAGAATAAATTTCCCAATTTCTGCAAACTTTGAGTTCGACGTAAGCGCATTGCAAGAGCTCTCGCGGGAACTAGACAGCAAAACCAACTTGAGACCTATGCTACGAATTAACAAAGGAAGTCCGAAAATGCCTTCGAAGACAAAATTGCTGCAATCAATGAGTTTCTGCAAGCATGCTGTCACGAGTTACTTTCAGAAGTTACTGCCAACTGTGTCTCTCAGAGATAATTACACACTGTGTTAGTAAGAAATTTCAAGCAAGCGCACATAAGATGCAGTACGGAGTAAAACCTGTTCATACCTTTATTCTTGAGAAATAATTAGGGGGCCATGTCCAGCTTTTATGTGGAAGGTAATCTCTAACTTCCAGAGCAATCAAGTCCATACGGAAAACTACAGAACCTGGAAAAAAAAAGTGGAATGTGATTAGGTTCTGAACAGAATGCAATGACAAACTAAATCTCCCGATTTCTGCAATCTACGAGTTATACATAAGCGCAGTGCAGGTAACTCAGATTCATTCTGGCAGGCACTAATCAGTGAAACCAACGTGTGACTTATGCTATGAAGCCATTTTAACAAGGCAAGTTCGAAAAATACCTTTCAAAATGAAATTTCCACATTCAATGAGTTTCTTCAAGCCTGCTGTCACAAGTTAATTTCAGAGGTTACTGCCAAGTGCACCTCCCAGAGATAGGTGTTCGAACATTGTGTTAGTAAGAAATTTCAAGCAAGTGCACACAAGATGCAGCACTGAGTAAAACATGTAAGTAAAACAAACAAAAAAATTTACAACATAATTGTCAGAAAATTTCGAGAGAGCTGTGTTAAATTTGGCCATCACTGGGCCACAATACCGCTAGCAGACATTAGTTGCTAGAATGACAGCAAGCTGAAGTTTTCAAATAACCAACCTGCAGCAAAAGGTGTTCGAGTGCTCCATCACGGCTGTGGTAGCGTGCCCCGAATGACCGGCATGGGATAGCGGCTTTTGTAGAGGCATCGCAGCTGACGACCAATGTTGGCAGGCTCCTAATGCTCCTAACTTGAAATACACCAGGACGGGTTCTGGGAGCTGCTGTTTTCCCGTGGTTGGATCGAGAATGATCGGTTCAGTGGCGTCCCATGGTCCGTCCAGCACATGGGCCCGTCATTGCTGGAGATGCTCAGAAGTATAGACTGCAACAAAAATATGTGTAAGTGCTCCATCATGGCTGTGGTAGCGTGCCCCCCCCCCTCCCCCTCCGATTTCAGCTTTCGGAGCAGGTGATTCTCGTTCATCACCTTGTAAAAAGCGATGCAAGTACTATAGAAAACCCTGCAGTTCCTCAAAGTGCCATAAAAACTATTTTAACTGTGATTATAACACAGACAAATATTTGCAGCAAAAAGATTGTTGTTGGAAGTGTTTTAATAGAAGGGGATAGAAAGTAAAAATGCAAAATGCCTTTAAATCTCGATCCATTTACTAAATCAGTTCAGTCTTCGACAACTGCAGGGCAATAAAACTATTTTAATAGAGCGAATAAACTACACGTCGCAACATGCACTTTTCCTTAAAGGGATGGTGAACCGAAATTTGGATTTCAGAAAACAATGCAGGAGCTGTAGAGGGGACGCTACAATCCCTACAACACTACTCGTAAGGCGATATTTCGAATGGACGGCCGTATTTTTGGAAAAAGAGATCGAGATTGAACGAGGCCGACGAGGGACGTGGAGTCAACCGTATCTGGTTTTCTCCTCTCTTCGCTTTGCCCCATCAAGGCGACGAGGCGAGGAAGACGCAAGACCAGTCCCTCTCCTTCTCGACTCTTGTCAAACAAACAAGAAGTCAACATATCTGTCACATGCGCCTCCTTTTTTTAAAAAATATGGTCGAGATATCGCTATATGGGTGATGTTTTGGTGTTTGTAGCATCCTGTTGCACACTTTTGCTGCCGTGTTTTGTGGAACCCAGATTTCGGTTCAGCATCCATTTAAAATGCAAATATAGCGAGGAAGAATCATACGAGTGTTCCTCAAGTAATCGGGGCCACTGAAACAATGATTTATTTATTTATTTAAAATACCCTCAAGGCCATTGGCATTACAGAGGGGAGTGGGGGTTAGCGGCAGTAGTACACTTCGCAGCTCAATCTGAGCAGTATAGATTATTTATGGCAGTCCTAAATAAATGGTCAGGAACAATTGTTGCAATAGATGCGGGAAGGTGGTTCCAATCCACTGAAGGTTTCGGAATGAATGACTCTTGGAATGCATTAGTGTTGCATTTTAGAATGTCTACTTTATACATATGATCAATGCGAGGTGAAATATAAGAAGGTTGATTCAGCAGTCGGTTGTGAAGTAATGAGTTAGTATGGTATATCTTATGAAAAAGACATAAACGAGCTATTTTACGACGTAAATTGAGGTTAGGCAACAATAGGCTAGTTTTCATTGAGCTCACGCTTGCGGTGCGATGAAAGTTATTAAGAATAAAACGAGCAGAGCGATTCTGAACTAATTCCAGGGCGTTAGTTAGTTTGGAATGACCGGGGTCCCAGATAGAAGAAGCATATTGTAATTTAGAGCGTACAAGCGTTTTGTACAGAGTTAGTTTCAAAGATGAAGGGGCAAGTGAAAAGTTTCGTTTTAGATAACCCAGCATTCGATTAGCGTTATTAATAACATACTCAACATGCATTTGCCAGGAAATATCTGAGGTTATATACACGCCTAAGTATTTATAAGAAGAGACAGAATGTAAAGGGACATCTTCGAGAAAATAAGAAGAAGGAAAATTACATTTACGCGATACTGTCATGGCCTTGCATTTAGTCGTGTTAAGTTCTATCCCCCATAATTCACACCACTTTGAAACATGGTTGATGTCAGTTTGTAAATTCAGAACATCCGAGGCGTTAGTAACTTCTCTGTAAATAACAAAATCATCAGCGAATAAACTAATTGAAGAAGAAATCGAATTCGGCAAATCGTTAATACAGATAAGGAACAATAGCGGACCTAATACAGAACCTTGCGGCACTCCAGAATGAACGGAGGCGAGCGGGGATGTTTCATTGTTAGCAGTTACAAACTGGGAACGATTAGTGAGAAAACAAGTTATCCAGGACAGAACATTTGCGTCAATGTTAAGACTGTTAAGTTTTAATAGCAGCAGCTTGTGTGAAACTTTATCGAATGCTTTGGAAAAGTCCAAAAAAATGCAGTCTAGCTGGGACCCTCGGTCAAGCGCTAGGTGCAAATCATGGGTGAATGACAAAAGTTGCGTTTCGCAAGAGAAGGATTTACGAAAACCATGCTGAGTGGTGCTAAAGAAAAGGTTAGATTCTAAAAATTGAACTAGTTGTGAGTAGATGATATGTTCTAGTATCTTGCATGGAATGCTAGTAAGCGAAATTGGTCGATAGTTATTCGGGCAATGTTTATCACCTCCTTTGTGGATTGGCACCACCTTCCCTATCTTCCAATCAGCAGGCAACTCTCCAAGTGAAAGCGACTGGGAAAAAATTTGAGATAATATCAAAGAGCAATACATTTTTGTGTTTTTGAGGAACTTTGAGTTAATGCTGTCGGTGCCAGCAGAGGAAGAAAGTTTTAAGTTATCGATTATTTTAACAATACCAATGGGTCGGGATTGACACCTCACTTCCTCTCATGCAAAGCATCAATAACCATTCCAGCCAAAGGGAAGCAACTATAAAGGGAAAGTAAAAGTTGAACACTTTTCTCGGAAAGTGGCCACTTTTCGCTCGAGCACCTAATTTAATAGTTGCTTTTACGTAGGGAAATATAAGCGAGTAACTTGGGGTTCCTTAATTTCATAAAAGGACAAAATTGTTTCCGCCTATGGCAGAGTGCTCGCTCAGCTCACCGTGGGACAGAAGTGGTTTGTGTACCTCAGTCCTATTTATTATCGAGCGGTAACACATCATATCGGCTGAAAGTATTTAATAAATAATAGCGGCCAAAGCAGGTGGCACGTCATCGTCTGCTTCCAGCCAGCATCTAATGACGTTGGTGGCGCCATCCTGCGGTACGTTATGCAAGCACGGTCGTCGTTCGCCCGCTAGGCCTACCGCGAAACGAACGAACCACCGGTCTCTATGACAATTGCCGGATCACGCATCCCCACTTGCTCGCTGCAGCGCGAGTGCGGCCACCGAACAACCATCTTGCACATTGAAAAATTGTTTTTGGAACGTGGCGGAGGCTGGCGGCAGCGAGCTGAAGACATGTTTTCTACTTGTTTGTCGTCATTTGCAAAACAAGTCTTTTAAAACCCTGTGTAAGCCGTGAAACTTGCCGTTCAGAAAACGTGGAAATTTTTACGGCAGCAGAGTGCCACAGGAAAAAGGCACAACTTGTCGAAAGCACGTTTCACCGGTCTAGCGGCGTGATCAAAGCTTCCCTGGCCCACAAAAGCACTGCGTCTCTGCGCCGTCGCATGCTCGGATGACAATAAAAAATCGACGTGTAAATGTGTTTTATGAGTGCAATGTGTGTAAAGCCATATGTACTTCTGGAGCAGCGTTTTACTTTATCCCGACGACTCTACAGGGTGTCACAAAAGAAAATTTACACGGTCTTTTTTACTGCAAAAATGAACTAGGCATCATCGAACGCTCATTCCCCGCCGAAAGGTAGAGCTAGAGGTCACAACCAGATGCCAAAGTTTCAGCCCGATCCGATAACTTAATCAAAGGTTATAAGTGATTTCTTGAAAATTTCAATGGGAAAATGGCCGCCGACAAAGTTTTCAAATACATGGGGCTCTATGGCACCAGAAACCGAAAACGGGCAAAAATGGGCTCCATTTTCCCATTGAAATTTTCAGAAAATCACTTGTAACTTTTGATTAAGTTATCGGATCAGGCTGAAACTTTGGCATCTGGCTGTGACCTCTAGCTCTACCTTTGGGCGGAGAATGAGCGTTCGCCCATGCCTAGTTTATTTTTGCAGTAAAAAAGACCGTGTAAATTTCCTTTTGTGACACCCTGTATTTGTAACTTCCGGCACTTGCGGTCCAGAAAGAGCTTGATCCAGTGGCCAGTGGCAAAGAACGAGGAGGGGAAGGTACACATCATGATACTGTTAGCGCGAACACGACATCGGCACATTTTACTTCCAATTAGTATTAGCGAGCACGAAATGTTTTAGCTTACTTATATGAGCTCTTCCCGTAGCAATAATAACTTGGATGACATCCCTTGGTTTCAAAGAGAAAAACTGGAAAAACCAGCGATCACTCGTTCGCACAAACTGTGTCGCACTCAGTACGTCTTTTTTTTCGTCATGAGACGGTTTACAGAATATTGTGCACGATAGCTACTCATCACTGATTAGTGCTGAACCATTATAAACCTACTTTATTTCACTTGACGCTTCAGCGCGACTCGCCTAATTGTGATTGGCCAAGGGACTGCACAAGACCATATGGGTCGCGCTTCAAAAATTTTAATTCTCGCTGTCTTGTAGTTTTGCCTTCGAAAACCAAACTTGCTCCATAGCGTTGCTCTATTTGTGCTGCCATGTGATCCATTAGAGCAGATATGGAACATGGTTAATAGTGCATAAGAGCAACCGTCCGTATTGTTTTCCCCCTTTAATCAAAGCAACTTGCCGGAACAGCTGGACGACCCAGGACTCCGTGCCCGATATATGATGCAAAAACATCTACGCGCGACACACCTTCACAGCTTTTCCGCGGCGCCGATTTTTGATCGGTATCCAAGCGCGCGAAGGCAGAGAGACGCAGCGCTTCGGCGTGCCAAGGAAGCTTTGATCACGCCGCGATAAACTTGATTTCGACGAGTTGCGCCTTTTTCCTACGGCACTGCGCTTCCGTAAAACTTTTGACGTGTTCTCAACGGCAAGTCTCACGGCTTACACAGGGTTTCAAATAACGTTTTCGACGAATACCGACGAACGAGTAAAACATGTAACTTCAGCACGCTGCCGCCAGCCTCCGCAACGCTCCAAAAAGGCAATTTTTCGACATGTAACATGACCGTCTGGTGGCCGCATTCGCGGAGCGGGGATGCGCGATGTGCTACGAACACACCACTGCCTAAAACAATTTTTTTTTTTACATAGGTAAATAGACTAAAGAAAACATGACATGCTCTCTTTAAATTTCAGCACGCGAGAGCGCCCATCGTAATTATTCAACGAGCGCGGTTCAGTGTTTTAGATTTCTTCCGTTCTTCTTTCGCCGGAAAGCGAAAAGGTACGAACAAAAAGTGTTTAGAAGAAACCAGAGCAAACCGAACTCCCATGGATACGAGCCCTTGTCCTGCACACGTCAATCGAGTCGAGTCTGATGCGAGGATGCGTTGCCCTCGTGCAACTGAGTGGGGAAAGCGGAAGCAACAAGGTTGAGCGCGTTTTCTGACACAACACGCGCTATCGCGTTAAGTTACGCGCCTTTCAATCCTTCTACACTTCGATTATCTCTCAAGGCGCACGCGAAAATGAGCTACTTACCTTTTAAGTGCGGTTGAATGGTGACAAGAGGTCGCGGCAACGAAGTCATGGAAGAGCTGCCGTCGGAGAGCCTACGCAGCGGTGTCACGGTGCACGGTGCGCCCGCCGCTCAGTAAACATCACGTGACAGACGTCTTCGTCCGCGAGCTGAGTGCGCCGGCTTTCGGGTGGGCCTCCCTCCGCCACTCCGATGGCGAAATGCCCCAAAGCAAAGAGATCTCGCCTCGACGGCGTCGGCGTTTTGCCGCGCGCGCCCCTCAACGCTTTCGTCTCTTTTTTTTTTTTCTGTTTCTTTTTTTTTTTTTTTTTAGTGTGTGTGTTTTGCGTGCTGGGCTCCGTCACTCCTAAGCTGAAAGTGTAGAGGAAGCTAAGGGGTGCCCGGTGAACTAATCGAACGTCTGTCTTTAACCATGTGATCACGCTCCCTCCTGTAACCACGCGCAGAGAGCGAGGCAGGTGATAACTGGTCCGGTGGGCGCTTAGCCAGCTTAGCTCGCTCGACACTGTCAGCTTAGGAATGAAGGGAGTCCTCCTTCAAGGACGAGTCCTCTTCGCTTACAAAGAAGAGATTAGAAGAGATTGGTGATGGTGTAGGGCAGTGTGGGGAAAACGGGAGGAGAACTGTCCTCTCATCACCCTATCTCGCCCTTTCCCAAGGAAAGAACGAGTTCTTGCCCCAGGCCGAGCGACCTTGTAAGCATTCCGTCTCGAGGCCGTTGGTGCGTCCGCCTCCCTCCCCCCCCCCCCCCCCCCCCCCCCCCCCCCCCCCCCCAAAGGGCGCTCGAATTCTTTCGTTTGTCTCTGTTGGTATTTGCTTGCCGGGTATCCAAAAAAACCAATGTGGTAGAGATTGCTTAAACATGACAGCTCTAGAGCAAGAAGACAAAAAGAGTCTGGCAGACACGACGCTCCGAACTCAACTTGAAGCCTAAGGTCAACATTAAAAAGAGAATAATAAATCAAATGTCTCCCAACGAAAAAAAAAGAGGCAATATGATTTTTAAGAAAATTGTCAGCCACTTTCGCGTTGCCCCGGAGCACCAGCGAGGCTAACTAGGTTATGCCTCAACATAAACAAAACAGCAAAACATGCGCATAAAAAAAAATGCACGCAAACATGTGGATTGCACCAGATCTGTAGACTAAAATACCAACCACATGTGGGCGATCGTACAGGTGTAGCATCATTGTTCCATGTCTTAACCTAGTATGTTGAAGGTCTACAAATGACGGCATGATTACGTTACACACGCTTGCTGTCTCTTAATTAAACGCAGAATGCTCCGCGGTCACGGTGAGAACCCGGCCATATGATCTGGGGATCCGCGTCATGGGCTTCTGATAAAGCTAGCTTTTTAAAGACGGGGCAAAAGGGTGGAGTGTCAGTCGTGGGGCATTTGACACGGGCTTTTGACATCGGGTGCTTTTGTGCACCACCAGATCGTACAGAGGGCATGAACTTTCTGTAAAGCGGTCTCCCTTGTGGAACCAGTCCACTGTGATAAGCGTTCGTATGATTTTTTTGCAAGATAAAATACCTATTCCGGGCAAGTAGGTACCGAAAACAGAGGGGAAAATTTTCGAGGCATTAAAAATCAATGTAAAGAAGGATGACCGTTGCATTAGTGCGTCGTCGCTCGTTTCAGCAAGTAAGAAATTCAGATTCATTTGGGGGGAGGTATAATAATGTGTGTATATATGTTCGCGTTTTTCAAATAAAATTCAGTAGCCAGTAGCGCTCCGAGTGTGCACTCGTACTTCTTTGTGTTCGCTTTTTTTTTTTTTTATGCGTTTTGCAGCTGACGTTATTTTTGGCTAAACTCTAAATCAAAAACAACGTTATCGTCTGCTATCAGTGCCTTGGTGGTGCCATGTTGAAGGCATTCGGCGTGTTATTGTGGCAGCAGTTGTGCCGTAAAGTCATAGAGCCGTCCTTGTATAACCACGTTTCAGAATATGTTCTTGTCCCGTCAATCGCAACGGGGTTCTTCACTGGACACGAAATGAAGTCCATAAACCCCTAGTTAGGGTACGAAGCTTTTCTCTCGAGGTCATAGAGTCAACTTAATAATCTGGAGCGAAAGGTCCCATTCATTTGGCCGCGACGGAACGGCGAGGCATTGACGCGAACATCGGCAGCCCCATTTGGCGGCCCCGATGAGCCCATATCGAGACATTTCTGAACGTAGTTTTCGGTCCCAGAAACAAACATGAAATAGATGCGAGTGGCTTCCAGCTTTTCTCCTGCACTTTACAACACTACAGCAACACCAAAATAGATTTCCGTGCGAATGCTGCACGTGCCCGAGGCCGGTCCTTAAACAGCGAAGGCTACCGGCACGAAAGTGCAGCCTTCAGGGGCGTTTTCGCGGAATGACCGCTTGCGCTAGAAATTTCTGTTTCAAAGAGAGGATTTCGCGCTAGCCCGCGCGTGTCGCTGACTGGTTGGAGCTAGGAGCACGAGGAGCGCAAGCTCATTCTGCAGAACGTGCTATGAACACCAGGAATACTTCGTCTCAACTCAGCATGGACCATTGTTGGTCACACGTGCTAAAAGCGCGAGCTAATTGTTTTGGATGACGCCTCGGCGGACACACGAGCGCTCGCGGGTGCACAAGCACTGAAACAGCATCTGCGGTTCATTCGGAGGTGAAACTAAGTATAGCGCGTGATGCACGTTAACGACCTCAGGTTAGCGGTCGTGCTGCACTAGCTACGCGTGTCTCATGTACAGCGTGAACCAGTGTCGCAAATCTTGAAAGGCAGATCGACTTCACGCCGAATAATCTCTCACGAACAGTTTGACCTTTGAATCGAGTATACACCAACTCATTGCGTGTAAACAAGCACGCGTTTGCACACAAGAGCTCCGCGCACGACGCGCTGCATGTACCCATTTTCCGAAGTGTGAAGCGTTCGGCCATGCTCCGTTCAGCAGGCTGCACCACCGCCTAAGCGCGACGTCATAGATTTGGTGTAGGTGGGACTCTTGTTTAATTAACGATTCACTATGGCACATCGACTGTAATTTCGCCCTCATTTGCTTTGAAATAATGTTTTCATCTGAAATACTGTCTATAGATTACGAATGACGAGTCACTGATCATTTATACGCCAGGCGAGCACGGGATGGCGGCCCCTCGCATTGGAAATACACCGGTGATTTTGGCACGGGTGTTTATATCAAATTTATAATATAAGCACTCCTGACCCGTCCTATCAAAAAGATGTTTGCTTTTCTTGGCAGCAATGACAGCAGGGTTGCACAGAAGCATTTATGCATTTAAGCACGTCCCTTATTATAGGGAAAACTTAATCGAGACAAGTAATTAAGGTAAATTAACGTAAGGTTCTTTTGTATAAAAAAAAATTCTGCCATATAAGTGCACACGTCAGTACTTAAATGATTGTGTTGTTACCCATGAAGCGCGCGAGAAAGACCTTCTTGAGAAAAAATGTGAAACAGATACTTTTATAAATATATTAATTAATTCATTTATGTATTTTCCGTGTTCACAAACATAACAAATAAATTATCGTTGTCCTCTATATTTATGCATAATTGCGCATGGAATATCTACTATCAATGACACATTCATAGTGTCACTAAATCTTAGTTCGGTCGAGATGCCAAAACGGTATTCGGTCATATATTCCGAAACCGTTCGTAATATCAAGAACAGAATTAAAAAAAAAAAATAATTATGGCAGCGCTACTTTTTCTAGGCCCCATCGTTCGCAAGGCATCCGTTCTAAAGTTCCGGGAAGCTTGCTCGTGGGCAAAACGATCTTGTTGCTTTCAAGGTTGGAGGTTTCGCGCGCAGAAAGTGATGTCAGGCGATAACAGGCCGGAAATTGATTGTAGAGGTGAGCTCTTATTTCGTTCATCTCCAAGTTGACAATGCGGTGAAGCTACGCGTTAGCCAACCATTCAGTGGCCTGACTCCTATCGCTTTATTTCGCTCGCCTCGCGTGTGTATGCGGAGAAGGGGTGATCACGTGGTGCGAAATGACAGTCAAACGGTCTAACAAGCACGCAGTTTCCACCGCGCTGTCAGCTTACGGGGAATAAAGTCCCCGATCCATGACTAAAGGCTTTGTGTGGCAACTGAGGACAGCGTGTGCTTCCGAAGATGGTAATCCAGGGAATCCGGACTCAACGGGCGCCTCGCTCGTTCCTTGCGCACCTTGCACCCAGCTTGCACTAATGCTCCATACAAAAAAAAAAAAAAAAATATTAACGATTTTTAGTGTTCGCAGCATGCCCATTCCACACTATCTTTTTTGTGTTTGTTTATTTGTTTTTTCGAAGTTTTTTTTAAAGCTTTTTTGTGAAAATATTTGCGTCGTAAAAGAGCTGGTTGGTCGGTGCTGGTTTGTTGTCGATTCGGTAACTAACAAACACAGGAGACCAAATTAAAGTTCACAATCTTTCCACATCATGACTTTCAGGGTTACGTCCCAATCCGGCTGAAGCCTCAATTCGGCTATTGCCTCAATTCGGCTAGAAGTTTCAATTCGGCTGGACGTTCCAGTTCGGCTACATCTCCAATTCGGCTAGAAGTTTCAATTCGGCTGGACGCTTCAGTTTGGCTAAATCTTCAGTTCGGCTACAAGTTTCAATTCGGCTGCATGCTTCAGTTCGGCTAGATCCTTGTTTCAATTCGGCTGGACGTTCCAAGTTGATCAAGCTAGACATCCAAGCATAAGGTGCCCCCAATTTTTTTAGAGAGACGTTAACTATATCTGCATCTTGCCTTAACATTGCAACGTGCAAGCTCAGATCAATAAGTTGAAGCAGCTACGAAGGCTTTGGGCACAGAAACATTTGTGTTTGTTGTTTGTTCTGTAGAGTTGCTGTGCAAACACCAGGTCTCTGCTTCAAAGAAATTTATTCACTTGCCCAAAGAATGGATTACAGCAGTCCAAAGGTTGCTTCTTCCAGTGCTGGCCACTGCTCACGAGAAAGGGACAGGACGCCTTGGCTGCTCCTACGTCGAACTGAGTTGAAGAAAAAAAGAAGATACCTGCATCAGTCATGAGACAAAACAGTATGGTAGGGGCTCAATCCAGTGATTTACATCTTCAGGAGGCTAAGGAGAATGTAACAGTATACCTGTAATTTTTTTCAAGGTCACAAATTTGACTCAAGATTGGCTAAACACACCAGTAGCTATGACTGACCTCGTAACCAAAACCTTACGTCCGCAAAAAATTGTTTGGCGACATTGAATTTTCAAATTCGGTCCTCATCATATTTTCAAAGTGAAAGTTTCTACTGGCAGTATTAAAAATATGGAGGCTCGGGCAAGCTGGTGTTGCATACTTTTCCACAGCGCGAAAAATTCGCAACCAAGCACAGGCACACACAAAAGGAAAAGACATTCATGAAGCTCTGACTTGCAACTCAGACTTGTATTATTTCTTCTCTGCCTGCGCCTGTCTTTTTAAACAATAAGATTTTTTTTTTGTTATTTTTGGTTTCATGTGGATGCAAGATAATTTAATTATTTTTTGTAATAAATCTGGACAAGGTTTAGTGACACAGTTTTCTTCTAACCTCGAAATCTTTTCAGCTTCAATAACTTCCCTAATTAGTTGAATATTATTTTTACTTATTACGGGGCAATGATTTTAGTTCTGCTTGACATCTGCAATCTTGGCAATGTATGCCTTAGGGCCGGTTGCACCAACGCCGCTTATCTTAACCCAAAGCGGCGCTTTTCTAAGCCGGCTTAGCGCCCTAAACCGAGCTTAGGTAAGCACGGGTTTAAATTCCGGTTGCACCAACGTTAAGCCGGCTTTACAGACGCGCCCCTAGCTAAACGCTGGATTTGCGTAGGGAATCTAGGGACAAACAGAGCAAACTAGGGAACGCTCAAAGCGACGAATACGATTGGCGGAAAGGAATCACGTGATGTAAACAAAAAAAAAAAAAAGAAAAACTGCCGTAGTAGTCGTCGTCGGCGTCTGCTTTTCGCTGTATTTCTTCGGTGAGTAACAAATTAAAGGCCTCCAAATTCAATCATTTTTTCGTTTAACTTTCAATAACAGAAGTCAAAGCTTCAAATAAACACGAATGCTCTTTACATCTTTGATTGTGTGTTTAATATCGGTTGATAACAGGATATTTTGACAGTGGTAGTAGTTTTCGTGCTCACATTTTGAGGCGAAGGAGCCATCGGGGGCCCCAAATCTCACCGAACGCGAGAAGGACACTCTACTCGCTACATCGCTAAAGACAAAACATCATGGATATAAGTAGGCAGGTAAGGTGACTACTAAAACTAAGTCAAGCCTGAGACCGATGAAGTTCAAAACAGTGACGAACTCGCCACGGCAGCTGCGAAAATGCCCGGAAACCTTCGAATAGAAGTCGTCGAGAGGTCAGGTCAAGAGTCCTTGCATCGACGGTTCTCGTTGCTATCAGCAAGGTGACAGAACTGCACTGTACCGTCGTTGAACATCCGCTGCAGCCTCAAACGAACTTCAGTTTCACACTGTCGAGTTCAGAAAAAAAAAAAAAAAAAAACTCCCACTAGTACATTACATCGTGCCGATAAGAACGGTC
This sequence comes from Ixodes scapularis, assembly GCF_016920785.2. Classification (NCBI taxonomy): domain Eukaryota; kingdom Metazoa; phylum Arthropoda; class Arachnida; order Ixodida; family Ixodidae; genus Ixodes; species Ixodes scapularis. The sequence goes on along the minus strand of NW_024610100.1, from coordinate 85,910 downwards.
GCATCACCTGCCCAGCCTGCCCCGATACAGCAATGAACGAATCTAACATAGTAGTCGTTACGATTTGTCCTCACCACGAATGAAAGATATAAAGCAAAACATTTCTAAAAAATCGCGATCACCAAAAAAGTTACGGAGGACACAACAAGGCGCAACTTTCAACTGATTTTTATTGAAAACGTGTTCCGGTATATAGTCTCAACCATCGTCACAATGACAACAAACGACAAAAGTAAAGGGAAAACACCATCACAGAGCACAACTCGGAAACAACAGTATCTCGTTCTCGGGAAACGAATGAAAGGTATAAAGCAAAGTATATAAAAAAAAATGCGATCACCAAAAAAGTTACAGTTATGGAACGATACAGTTTTCTGAAGCCAAGATTCTACTCGCGAGATAAGGAAAATTCACTGAAGATCGTCTCAAAACTCAGAAAACGAAAGAAATTGAATTTTCGCGGTTTTATTACTTAAAAGCGCCGCAATCTAATGCAAACGGCAGAGGTGTCGACAATCAGCTGATCGCCGAGATCATGTACTGCCACTATTCAACGCGCTGATCAGATTGAAGGATACGCGCTGCAAGTGTAAATAAACAAGGTGGTAAATAACAATACGTTACAGCTATGCAAAAATAAGTAAGTACATACGAATAACCTCGTTGACAGAAGAACCAACGGGAATACAGACGTGAGCCCCACAGCTCCGTACGTTTCTCGGTTAGGGCTAACACGCCCTGAAAGTGGAGAGCCAACTTGAAAACAGGGGTCGATAAACACTTCACACGACAATATTTTGCATCCTTGTCACAATCGAAAGTCATTTTGTCGAGACTTTCACGCTGATGTAGCCTAAAACACTTTGCACAACCAATTTCGTCCACCGCGTCGACTGTGACAAACCAGCCGCCATGTTTTTAATCCAGGATTAAGAAACAACCAGAAGCAAAGCGCCCAATGTTGGGCGCTTAAGTTAAGCGTAGTTTAGTGCTAGGTTTAGCGATAAGCGAGTTTGGTGCAACCGAACGAAACCGAAACTAAGCTTAAGTTCCCGGCTAAGCTCCGCTTTGCGCTAAGCGACGTTGGTGCAACCGGCCCTTAGTGTCCAGAAGTGATTCTGTTTATGTTGTAGTCGTGTTCCCCTTGTCTATGTGACATCAGTATTTGTGACGTCGGGGTGGGGAGGGGTTGGGTTTTGGCAGTAGAACTTGTTTCCAACTGATTAGAAGAATTTCGATGGCAACAAATAAAGCCTGCGGAACCCCAACAATAGCTCAGCAGCACGAAAGAAATATGTTCCATTCTGTTCTCTGATGTGGTTGTGCTAGCCATGCTCCAAACAAACAAGAGTTTCGAACAAACCATTTGGGCTTCGTAACGTGAAGAGGGGTACAGTTTCTATCATGAAGGAAGCCATTAGCCGGCAGATTTTATGGGACGAGCGAAGGCGGCGGAACTAGATTTCACACTTCACCCCGCACAGCCATGCAGCGCGGCACGTTCCCGTGGCACCTACGGCTGTGAGTAGCAAGTATGTCAGGGAGCCTTTAAAAAGGTGGGTAAAACAAAGTTTTTCAGTGACCGAATCGAGGAGACTGATAGCTTAATGTACCGACACCTGGATAAGTAACCCAGTTGTTGTTGTTGTTGTTGTTTACGGGTTTTATGGCGCAAGAGCTCCGACGGCCATACTGCGCCAAACTAGGTAGGATAAGTAACCCTGGTTTGCAAGTTTTGTCGTGGGAGAGTTGGTATTAACTGGGGTGCACTGCGAGTTGTAGAGGATCTAGAGTCACACCGCCATATTCAGCTCAAGAAACCTCGTCTAGGCACAGGCAACTCCTTCCGCAATCATTGAGACTATAAATTAATTAATACACTTGTGTCTGGTTATTTTTTCTGTTTCTTTTGACTTTCTGAGAATCGGGAAACTCAGCAAGCAAATTTAATATCTAAATTATTCTGAAAAACTGAGAATTTAATCAAAACAAGTTCCGAGAAACATCAAATTTTCCACAAAGGTAAACTCCAGAAAACACCCTCCAATGCCACAAAGGATTACATTCTTTTCCCCTGTCTTTTTTCTCCGACATTGTTTCCCTGCTTTTATCAGTCTCGGGTTTTTCTACATTATGACCGACAAAGGATTAATTCTGGAAACACGGAATGCCGCTTATAGTGATGCTGCTATATGTCACGCTAGGGGTAGCCAGGCAGGCTCTGGTGCAGCTTGGTTATGACCTTCCTCGCAAAGGGAAGTTTTGGCATTGCATATGAGGCGATACTTGCCCAAGTCTAGAGGTTACCTTGGCAAGGTTGTGGAAGCACCCATGCTCACAAGTACGGTAACTGCCCAGGTCACCTTGGAAGGTCTCAACACACGGCAGGCACCATCGTCTGTCGTAGGTATGATGCGCTGCAATGTCTGATGACACAAACTGCAGCAAAACAAAACATATTTTCCTGTGAAACAGTATCCATAGCTGCAATCTCCGTACCAGCACACTGCATGAGTAGCTAATCTCATTGTGCACTTCTTTCTACATTAGAAGCACAGTTTAGCCTGAAGGCGTCGGCATATTTCGGTTCCACGTATAAAGTCACTCATACAGATTTACGTCAAACAAACATATTTCGCCACGTCTGTGGCTGTGGCAGAAAATACTAAGAAAGGCGAGATAAATCTACGATTGCATGCTTTAAATGGTCAGGAATGGGAGAAAAAAGCCCCGAGACACTTTCCTCCCATTTCTCCTCCTGTGAACAGCAAGGTCGAGGGAGCCCACCAGTGGTGCAATCGGTGGTTTGTACGCGGTGCTCGAACGTGATTAATTTACGATGTTTGGATACCATCATTTCAGCCATGTTGCGATTACATGGATACCTTAAGAACTGTCAAATGCTGATTGAAAAAAAATTGTACCGGCTCATTCACGGCTTTCTTAGCTTTGGTTGCTCCCATTACGGAATAAAGGGTTTGTTCACCAAATAAACAACGCACTCCCGAGCTTCATCCAGTTTGTCACTGAAGGCTTTGTTCGTGTTCGAAGCTAGATCTTTGCTCAAAAAGCACTTGGAAATTACAAACAAATCTACAACGACTCTAAGCAACCCTCGTCTCATTGAACCGCAGCGCAGTTTTCGCCCAAAGGAGCCACAAGTAACGACTCTTGAGAGCAAAATAATTATCTATAAAAGCTAGACACAATGCATGGTTCCGGCATTTGAGCACAAGGTATTTGACGTCTTTCGGAGAACGCTACAAAAGCTTAGTATTCCAACAAGAGCTTAAACGTAAAAAAATTTGTTTCCTCGTATCTGCCTGAACTGGGCGGAGCCACCCGAACGACCCGACGTATGCAAGATCCAAAGCATGTGTCGCAAACTGCTGTGTGCAGCACGCCGGAGCAGCCATCTTTCCGACTGTTTGCACGCTGGCTCACATTGTTTCGATGCACATGTGTCTTGCGTTTAACGTTTCGATGGCAGCCTTTCATTTTTAAGAACAAAGCGTCAAGTGCTAGCCTGGCTGTCACTAACACTGTTCACACACACAGTTGCTCAATGCGAAGTGTAAACAAGTACGCCCATGACATGCTGGAAAGGACAGCCTGGCGCCTAGGCAGTACGGCCACGCAGGTCCAATCAAAGCTCGCAGGATGCTGTACATAGACTGCGCGACACTGTTAAGCACTAGACACAACAAAGAAATAAATGCACCTTGATCCTACGAGAAAACTCTGATGACACAGCGTATAGTAAGACTTGCGAAGCTTGTAACTGGGTTCATGAGCTTTTAATCACTCCCGCGACACACACCTGCACACAATGTGTCATCCGAATTTACCCATTGGATCAAGGTACATTAAATTTTTTTCCGCTGCCAAATGGAAGGGAAGGTGCGACAACATTATCCTTTTGTCTTACCCTAGCATGAACTAGCTGGTAATGGTACAATTACAAGCGAGTTGCTTTCACTGGTGTCCCTCGAGCTCTCGTACAACCAAACCGCAATTAAACGCAGGGCACTTGCCCGCACTTGTAGCCACTCCGGCTAGTCCATGCTAAGACGCGACAAAGCATGGCAGGAAGCCTGCCACTACAGCACGTCGGCAGCCGGGCATGACTGGCGAGTGCAAGCGCCACGTGAGTCACATGAATGTTCCGCAATAGCTGCGTGACTTAAAAGAACCCAGATGAAACGCCGTTCGTTGTGCCATTCAGTGGTGCAAGGGTAGAACATCGGGCTCCTAATCAAAAGGCTGTGGGCTCGATCCCCCTATAGGGGAGACATATCATTGATCTTCTTTCATTAAGTGAACCCTATCTTTGCTTTTATTCTCGTGTTCTTCTCATTCGACGTGCTTCCGTGACCGACTGGGTAATCCATGTTGATCTACAACAACTGGATCGGTCGTTGCATGCTCTCAACCCTAGATATATAACACACCGTATAATAAATAAAACAAGGGTCCCGCAACGCTTACCATAGGAACCGTCACTGGCATCACTAACAGTGAGAAGGTGCAACGCAACATCGCATCGCTCGGATGTAGCCCATCAAGAAAAGATTGCGCAATCTGTCAGCTGCAATCCATTGGGAAGCAAAATGTCCTCCCCGTATGTTTCGATTGAATCGGTGCAGTGGGTGGACTACACTGTTCTATGTGCGAGGCTAGCATCTGTGTATATCTTTGCTGAGTGAGTACTCTGGGCTGCACCGGAAATTATTTTCTCGCGTCCATTGCTCTCATCAAGAAGAGCGTCACACTATCACCGTGCTCCTAAATAGCATGGATGCAGCACAGCGCTTAATGTGAACTCTTTCGCACGCTACAAAAATATTACCCTCTACTTGTGCAAAAAGAGAAAACACCTTCGGAATTTCACTAAAAACATATTCTGAAAACATGGAACCCTAACTATAGCCACGCCAGTGTATTATATACTTGGGCAGGGTTGGCCAGGCTGACGCGGCCCAAGAGCTGCAAACAAAATCACAAAATTTTCAAGAGCCGCAGAGGGAGGGAGGGAGGGAAGGGGGGGGGGCCGCAGCAGGAAACTCAAACTAATTTCGGTCTATCTAATATGAGTCAAAAGCAGTCCAATTGTGCGTAAGGCAGCGGTAGCACATTTAAAACGTGTTTCATTTCTCTCTTTGGGGAAGTGCTCCGGGAGAGATGGGGGGGAGGGAGAGAGAGGAGGGATAAGGGAGGGAGTGGCGAGCCGCAGCTTGGCCACCCCTCTACTAAGGCATCGCCATGCAGGTTCTCAAGGAGGTTGGGAACGGCCTTCCCTTCTAAATTAACTCCTGGCATTGTATACTAGGCAATACCTGCTGTAGTCTATCGGTTACCTTTGCAGGGAGATGGAGGCATCGATGATCTCACGTACGGCAATTGCCCATGTCGCACATCATCATGGAAGGTCTTCATGAAGCAGGCAACTTGTCCTGTCGATGGAGACCCACACATATCCTGCATATGTGGGTAAAGTGCCTCAAATTTAATTTAATTACAACTACAACTACTTCTCTCCAAAAGCATCATGACATCAAAGCTAGCCGCTTTCCATAGATGGGGCTCACTAGCACAGCCTGGCCTTTTTTGGTCGGCGAGGGCGTCGAGTGTGTTTTGTAGCGACCCGCCACACGCCCTCAAAGTTGAACTTGCGTCGTATTCAAATTTCGGAAGAGAAGCCTACTACCAAGTATGATAGAATTGTAGCAGGGGGTCATGATGTTAGCTCCGTAGCCCCCGCAACCCAACCTCCATTATCGCCAGCCCCTTTGCCGTCTACTTCCTCGCCCATCATGACTACCCGTCATCCCTTGTGGTTGACGCTTGTTCGAAGGGAAGGACTGGCTGGCACTGCTGGGCTCTGCGCCGCTACTCATCCCAATTCCCAAATGGAGACTGCGGCTGACCGGTGACATCCGTCGTCTGCTTCCTTGCTTCGGTACCTTGCTTCGGTTAAGGAACTGTTTTTTGCAGATAGTATAACGTGTTGAAATCGCTTCCCTCCTAATTTCAACGGCAATTCATCTTGGAAGTGCCCGCGCAAAGCTGGTGTCGCGATGTGTGGTGATATCAAACGCAGAGAGTGCCTGAAGAATTTTGAGAATGCTCAAACTGATTTGTGGATTTGTTTGGACGCACTTTATGACGAACAAATCAGCGGCAAGCGGCTCATAGTCAGATCTTCTAAATTTCCGATTGCGACACTTCCCTGATGACTTGCTAAGTGCTTGGATATGGTAAAAAAACTTTGAGTGAAACCTATTTCTTCAGACTACGGATACGGAAGGCTCCGCTTCCCGGGGCACGATGACCCAGGTCCCCTCTACAGCCCATCGAGTTTTCGGACGGCGCTCGAATGCGCGCTCAGAGTGCAGTCCAGCGTTACTTTGGTGCCATCGGACGGCACTCAGATACAACCTGGATTAAAACAGTTCGCTTTTATTGTTATTGCGGTCACTGTGTAGGTCACTCACTGAGGTGAAGAGGGGGTGAGACGGGGTCCAGTCACCGCCGCGATCAACGACCGAAATCCAGCAGCCCCATCCTGGCCCCTCCGACGCGCGATGCCACATACTTTCGATTCCTAGAGCTCGCCTGTTCATTGCAGTTCGCCCAGTCTGCCGCTCACGGCTGCGCTAGCTATATCCCTTCCGTTCTGATAAAACCCACTAGACAGAACGAGTGAACGGGTGTGGTTTCGCAAAACGTAGAGTCTAGAAAACTGTCCGACGGCACTCTTGCAGAGCGTTCAAATGCCGTCCGACGGTACTCCACTCGCGCGTTCAAGTGCCGTCCGAAAGTCTCGTATAAAACGAGTTCTCAAAACGACTTTTACGAAGGGGAGTGTGGCGTAGTGGTAAGATGTGTCACATAAGCACGTGATCCCGGGTTCGATCCCCAGTGCGGGCTTACTTTTTGTTTTTGTTTTCTCGAACATTTTATTTTGCCGACGCATTTGGCGATATGTACATTTATTTTTTTTTTACCATTAACACAGGAAAAAAACGAACGTTATCGCCGAAATTTCGCTGAACGAAATAGTATGGTACTTCGTTTCCGGAGGTGCATCGGGTACAGCGGGGCTTGTTTGCCGGCTGGACGCCGCGAAGCGGCGTGTACGACAGGGCCATATGGGTCAATAGTTTTGTAATTAGCAGCCGCATACTGTCGCCGCGAAGCGGCGTGAACGCAGGCGGGGGTGTGTGTTAACGAGCTCCCCAGTGATACACGCGCCGTCCAACTCCCGGACGGCACTTGTAGGGGCGACTGGAGTGCCGTCGGGCGGCACTGTAGACAGAGCCTTCGGAAAGTGCTTTGTGGCCCCTTCCCGAACTTGTGCTACCATGCTTTCGTGGATACTCACCCTTGATGAACGAACTGTGAAGTGGGACCGGTCAGTGATTCGGTATTACTTTCGCTGCAATCGGAGGCGTTGATTTGAACCGCTCGTTCTCGAAATAGGAGCCTTGTCTTGAACAAAACCATCCAATAACTCAAAGGCCGCAACCACGTCACACACAACGCTCTACCTGCCCCACATGCGTTGCGCCATCTTGGGTACCAGTGTTGCCAGGCGAGGAAAACAAAAATCAGTGGGTACTGGATAGAACTAGGGGTGTCGCGAACCGGTCGCGGTTCGAGTTCGGCCAGGTTCGACTTTTTCGAACTTTTAGTGGAAAGTTCGACGAACCTTGTATTGAGGTTCGACTCGTGTGCGCATGCGCGACAGGCTGGCTAGTTGGCTTCGGATTGGATGGTAATGGCTAAGAGATGAATTAAGTGCAGCGCTGATTGGCTATTTCAGTCAGTACAGTACTAAAAATTAAGTTATTAGCTTCTTCAGGGATTAGAATTAGTTTCTTTTAATTGCAGCTGTTCACAAAATAAAATAACCCCTTGCATAAAAAAAAAGTTCTCCAAACCTAGACATGCGTGTATTAAGGTCTGGCCACACTGTCCATAAAGTCGAACCGGTCGAATCTGGTGAAAAGTTCGAAGGTTCGTCGAACCGGTTCGACTCAGTCGAACCCCGGAAGTTCGACCAAAAAATCTGGTTCGACAAAAGTTCGCGACACCCCTAGATAGAACTCAATCGAACTCCCTAAAATCAGTTAATAAAATTATGCACTTTTTTTACTCCCAGACTAATCTTTTAGCAAATATCATAAACTATAAAACAGCAGTTTAGATAAAACTGTATTCCCAAATTGAGCTATAATTAAGAAAAAAAAAACTTTGCTATACTAATATGAGTGTTATTTTTATTGCGTCACTCTGCTGCAATGTCCGGCAGAAATGTGTTAACGTCCAAAAGTCGGTTTGATTGTATCAACTATTCCGATGACTTGACTCAGCGCTGCAATACAAAAACCCAAACTCTTCTGCGTGAAAACGGAACTACGTGGATGCGAGTTGCAAAACCTCTTCGTGGTCGGGAAACACTGTACGGGCGGCCGTCTTGAGTTTCAGTTTCTCCGCATTTCCTTCTAGGGCATGGACGCTCCGCCACTGAGTGCGGTTCGGAAATTTTATTGTTTTCTGAGTTCCGACCGATCACCCAACGTGGCCGAAGAGCTAGGCCGTCATGCGCTTCAACTCTGAGGACACTCTTTTTTCGATGCGAACACCGATGAAATCGTACTGTTTAGCGGTAGACTGCCTACGGTGTTACATGCGACTCAAAAAAATTTTTCTTTCTTTTTGTTATTGACAAAAATGTTTTATTATTTTTTTTTTTTAGAAAGCTTTATGTTTCAATGGACACTGTGCCCTGGGAAATATTTTTCAGACGTTCCAAGAGCTAAATTGGTTTCATATAGGAAAAATTGGGTTGTGTGTGTGTTTATACAGCCTAGAACTTGGTCTGCCTCACAGGGGCGACGAGTCTCCCCGCTGTAGATGAGAAATTTAGCCAGTGCAGAACAATCGCTAGCTTGGGGTCTTTAACGTGCACCACGCAGTAGTGATACACGACCGCACGCCGGTACGATGCTCATCCAAAAGATAGCACTTACCTCAAGCACAGTTGACGGATGTTTCGCTAATATTGAAGATTTGTTCCAGCCCTGGCAGGATAACTGCATTGACTTTCTCAAGACTAAACAACTTTTTTTCCACCTCGGCTGCGACAAAAAAAAAAAAAAAAAATGAGTGTGAAATGAGGTTGGCACCACCCGTGTTGCTCCACTCGACGTCCGCCACGTAAGTTTTCGCCGCAGGGGCCGTCGAATTTTTAGCCACTGCGATAGCGAAATCCCTTCTCCATGAATGGTGAGCAAACAGACACGTAGTCTGTGTCTGTTATGTTTTCTATTCAAGAATATTTCAACAACAATTTTGTTTTAGATGTGTTTTACAAACCTCGTTTACAGACGCCAGACAAAGTGTAATGGAATCGCAGCAAAGCAACGAGGTTGTTTTACTGGTCCAGGCTAAGGTGACGGAGGCTGATGGCGAGTGCTCTATTTTTGTTTTCTTAGTTGAAATATTTTTATCCAGTAGCGCGCGTGTATAGAGGCTGTTGTGCCGCTTTATGTAGGCACGCTCGCGTCCTCGCCAGGCGACACGGCGCCGCTTTAAGTTCCATCGCCGCTCCGCCATCATTACTAAAATACCTCTATCCTGGGAAAAGTGGTGGCATTCATTGCTGTTGAAATGCTCGAGACACGTGACACGCGCCCCTTCTGGGAAGAACATGGCGTCTGAAATCCCGCTCAGTACTGCGCTGTGCCGCCATGATCTTTCGAAGACCTGCACGTTGCACTTGCCTCGTGCATCGACGCGCTATGCGCTACTTCTAAAATATGAAGGGGCTTCTATCCTTACTAAAGACCCTTCATGTTAAAAAAAAAAAAAGTAGCGCAAGATGCGTCGATACACGCGGCACGTGCAACGTGCAGCCCTTGGGAAGATCATGGCGGCACAGCGCAGCACTGAGCTAGATTTTAGACGACATGTTCTTCACAGAAGGGGCGCGTGGCACGTGTCTCGAGCGTTTCCACAACACTGAATGGCACCACTTTTCCCAGGATAGAGGCTAGGGTGCCTTCATACACTTTCGCCACGTCTGTCTTAGGGTGGTGGCATCTCGGCCATTTCTATGCCCAGAATGCGCGCGCTTTGATCTCGTTCGGAGCGAGCGCTTAGCCCTGCCCAGCGCTTTGGCGCCATTTTAAGGTCATTCGGCATGCGCAGGCAGTTTTCAATACAACAATGGGTGTCTTCGCCCTATGACAAACGCACATTGAGGCACCCTAATAGAGGGGTGGTTCGCGCTCCCTCTAGCCAGACAAAGGCGCCCCGCAAAATATTGCAGCACTGATCTCTAATCGATGACATAGCAGAACTAATAGAGCAACGCTGCGGAGCAAGGATGGTTTTAGAAGGCAAAAGTACAAGACGGCGAGATTGAAAATCTTTAAAGCGGAGTGCAATCCGTTCACCAATCATAATTAATCGAGCCACGCTCAAATTTGATGTCATGTGCAGTTGTTGATCATGAGTCAGACCCACGGGTCAGACCACTGATCAGTGATGAGCTGCTGTTCCTTGGTATTCTGCAACTTGTAAAAGAAACGTACCCCCCCCCCCCCCCCCCTTCTTCCGTCGCCACTCTCGTTTCTGGATTGCGAGTGCCGCAAGTCACAAATACAGTCGGCAGAGTCAAGTAAAACGCTGCTGTAAAGGCACACACACCTTCACACACATTGTACTAGTAAAACACATCCACATGACGTCGAATCTTGATCGGTATCCAAGCGTACGAAGGCACAGAGACGTAGCACTTCGGCGTGACAAGGAAATTTTGATTACGTCGCGAGACCGATGAAACTTGCTCTCGACGAATTGTGCCTTTTTCGTGCGGCCCTGCACTTTCGTAAAATTTTCCACGTGTTCTCAACAGTAAGTCTCAACGCTTACACAGGGTCGTGGAAAACCTCTTTTTGCGAAGGACGACGAACGAGTAGAAAACGTTTCTCCAGCACGCTGACGGCTGCCTCTGTAACGCTAGCAAAACCGCAATTTGTTTATTTGCAAGATGGCCGCCCGGTGACTTCACTAGCCCTTCAGCGACCAAGCGGGTATGCGCGATCAGTAATAGACCTATCGCCAAATTACCCAAGCATCAAGGAGAATGCAGGGATTGGTGTTCCACGCGCCGCACGTGCTGGTCTCACATTAGTAACTTTCCAAAGCAGATGTCTAAAACAAATTGCATCTTACACGCGCGTTCGTCAAAGCTTTATTTTGGTTATTTACTTCGAATCTTTTACACGGGGAAGGCATAGGCGTGCGGCGCCTGGAACACCAATCCCTGCATTCTTCTTGATGCTTGGGTAATTTAGTATTAGGTATATTTTCATAGAGATCAATACTGCAAACGTCCCATCTTTTGCAGGGCTCCTTTGTCTGGTCAGAGGGAGTGATGGCGGAGCGGCGGCTGTGTTGTCTGGCGAGGGCGTGAGCGTGCCAATATGAAGCGGCACTACAGCATCTATCCACGCGCGCTAATGAATAAAAATATTTAAACCAAGAAAACAAAAATGGAGCACGCGCCATCAGCCTCCGTTCGAAATCCCATACTTGGTGTCAATAACTTTTACAGTTGGTCCTGCAGCTAGAGCGCTCGTTTAGCCGTGCCGCTGTCACACTAGGAGCTCGCGCTCGTAGCCTTGGGGCTTCGTCCGCACTAAGATAACACGAATGTATTCCCGGCGAGAAGCACGTAAGGAGCGCTTCAGCGATCCTCACTCTAAAGCCCCTTCACGTTTCAAAAGTAGCACGAGGTGCGTGGATCCACGAGGCACGTGCCGCACTTGGGAAGATCATGGCTGCACAGCGCAGCACAGATCTAGATTTCAGACGTTATGCTACAGTGTACTAGAATACTTGCTCTACCCAGATGTGACGCGGCACGTGTCTCGAGCATTTCCACAATAATGAATGGCGCCACTTTTCCCAGGATAGAGGGGCTTTACCTCACTGCGGCGGCTACACGTGCTAATTACGCACTAATGTTTTTGTTCCCACATACAGCACAGATCTAGCTTTCATGTTAGAACCGCGAGTCACTCATTTAGGTTGCTCCTGTTGCTGCGCTTCATGAAGTACCTATGTCCCTGTTCCTAATGTTGATTCAGTGCTAACGTAGCCAGATAGCCCTGCGTTATCTGTGAAAAAAATACATTTAAAAAGAGGGAAAAAAGAACATCGATTCAATCTTGTTTTGGAATGCGAAAAGGATCCACCTGATAGCGACTGTGGTGACCATATCACGCCACGCGCGGGCGTGGCTGCCCGACGAACCTGGCCTAGCCTGCCAACCGGATATGTCCCCCCTTTTCCCGCGCGGGAGAATTCCCTCGCCCGCGGACCGCGGTGACTGAGGAATGTGGGGAGCGGGGGAGAAGACGGGGAAAGGAGGTGAGGCCGAGGAGGAAGACCTGCCCGGGAACCGGCACTTGGAAATAAAAAGATCAGTTGAGTTTGGGACGCCTATGGTATCACTTCTCCCAGGCTGCGTCCCAACATTGGTGACCCGCGACGCTCAATCGCACAATGAATGATCAACTCAGCTCCGACGTCCCGATGGTTGCCGCCGTCGACGTCAAGTGGCCTCCATTTTGGACCGCGGACCCCGAGCTATGGTTCCTCCAGGTGGAGTCACAGTTCGCCGCAAGGCGCATCACCGCGGACCTCACAAAGTACCACCACGTGGTGAGCAGCCTGCCGCCCGCAACGGCGAGCGAGATCCGCGACCTGCTATTCTCCCCACCGGCGGAGGATGCGTACAGCACGCTGAAGCGGACGCTCATTCGCCGGGTATCGCCCTCGGAACCGCAGCGGTTGCAGCAACTTCTTCGCGAAGCTGATCTCGGGGACCGAACGCCCAATCAACTGCTACGCCACATGCAACAACTGCTCGGCAGCACGGCGGCCGGTCTCGACAGTCTCCTGCTTCGGGAGATTTTCCTTCAACGGCTTCCATCAAACGTCCGCATGGTGCTCACCTCCACCGGAGAGAAGGACCTATCCAAGCTGGCCGAGCAAGCCGACGCACTTATGGCGGTCGCAACGCCCTCCGTCGCGACCGTGCAAGCGCAACCAGCGCAGCCGGACCAACTTCACGAGCTCCGAGCGGAGATCTCGCGCCTCGCCAGCACAGTGGCGGCCCTACGAGCATCTGGCGCGCACCCCCCAAACCGGAGTGCAAAGCCGGAATCACAGCAGAGCCAGAAGGTATGTTGGTATCACCGGAGGTACGGCAACGCCGCACGGAACTGCGTGCCTCCCTGCGAACACTCGGGAAACGGTCGGGGCCAGCACTGAGGGCGACCAGTGCCTCCACCTTGCCGGAAAGTCGCATCTCGGTTTTCTTTCTGACCGACCGCGCCAAGGGCGTTCGTTTCCTCGTCGACACGGGCGCAGAGGTGAGCGTGGTCCCGGCGTCGGCTGCCGATCGGAAGCACCCGAGCGGATTCCCCCTACAAGCTGTCAACAGTACGACAATTGCAACTTACGGGCACCGCTCGCTATCCCTGGACCTAGGCCTCCACAAGACATTCCGCTGGGTGTTCATGGTCGCCGACGTCAAGTTCGCAATTCTGGGGGCCAATTTCCTTCGCCACTTTGGCCTCCTTGTCGATGTGCGAAACCGAAGACTCCAGGATCCCATCTCACAAGCGGCCGTGCAGGGCAAGCCTTCGAAGCATCCTCCGCTCAGCCCAACACTGATCGGACCGTCAGGGGCAGCACGTTTCACTGCCATCCTGAACGAGTTTCCTGATCTGACGCGCCGACCACAAGCGGACTCGGCGGTCAAACATGACGTGCGACACCACATCGGCACGACAGGCCGGCACGACAGGCCCACCGGTTCACACAAGGCCCCGCCGGCTGCCACCCGAAAAGTTGCAAGTGGCCCGTCAGGTGTTCGACCATATGCTGGAGCTCGGAATCGTCCGACCTTCAGCCAGCCCCTGGGCATCCCCACTGCACATGGTGCCCAAGTCGACACCAGGAGACTGGCGACCCTGCGGGGATTACCGCGCACTAAATCGGGCAACTGTACCTGACCGCTATCCAGTGCCGCACATCCACGACATCACTACGAATCTGCACGGCGCATCAATTTTCTCCAAAGTGGACCTCGTGCGGGCGTATTATCAGATCCCCGTGGCCCCAGAGGACGTCCCAAAGACGGCCATCTCAACGCTATTCGGACTGTTTGAATTCCTTCGCATGCCGTTCGGCCTCCGCAACTCAGGTCAGACCTTTCAGCGCTTCATTGACGGCGTCTTGCACGGCCTCGACTTCTGCCACGCCTACCTCGACGATCTGCTCATTGCGAGCAGCTCGCCGGAGGAACACGAGGAGCACCTGCGCACCGTGTTCCGGCGCCTGACAGAAAATGGAATCGTCGTGAATACCTCGAAGTGCGAGCTCGGAGTCCACGAGCTGGCATTTCTCGGACACGTCATCTCAAGCTCCGGAATTCGACCACACCCACAGAAGGTCGAAGCCATCAAAGAGTTCCCACAGCCCAGCACGAGGCGCCAGCTCCGCGAATTTCTCGGACTGGTAAACTTCTACCGGCGTTTCGTCCCCCAGTGTGCGGCCATTCTCCATCCTCTGCACAGCTTGTTGTCTGGCCCCGGAAGTGCTGCGAGCGTGCTAAACTGGAACGACGAGGCGACGACGGCTTTTCGACTAATTAAGGACAGCCTGGCTGATGCCGCACTCCTGGCATACCCCCAGCCGGGTATCCCACAGTGCGTCATGGTCGACGCCTCGGACACGGCCGTGGGCGCCGTCCTGCAGCAGCTGAACGGTGGAGTATGGCGGCCGACTTCCTTCTTTTCCCGAAAGCTGACACCGACGGAGCGGCGCTATAGCACATTTGGACGCGAGCTGCTAGCCGTCTACGCCGCAATCCGGCACTTCCGGCATTTCTTGGAAGGCGTGGAATTCTTCGTCATGACCGACCACAAACCCCTCACCTACGCGCTGCGTTCCGCCACCTCAGATGGCGGCGCTCACACAGCACGTGAGCTACGTCAGATGTCATACATTTCTGAATTTACAACAGATATTCGCCACGTCAAGGGAGTCGACAACGCCGTCGCAGATGCACTCTCGCGCAGCCCAGTCAGCGCTTTCTGCTCCCTTGCCGGGATCGATCACGGAAAGCTGGCGGCGGCTCAGCGCGGTGATGAAGAATTAAACCGCCTACAAACGACAACAACCTCACTGACACTGCAGTGGTTACCTCTCACGGCAGCCCAGGAGAAGGTGTGCTGTGACACCTCTACAGGTAGCCCCCGCCCATTTGTTCCCTCTGGTCTTCGCCGCGAGATCTTCGCATCACTGCAATGGCTGTCCCACCCTGGAATTCGAGCAACCCAGAAGTTGGTCACGTCCCGTTTCATCTGGCCCGGCATCAACCGCGATATGCGCCAGTGGACACGTGAGTGCCTTTCGTGTCAGCGTTCGAAGGTGCAGCGCCACATTGTGACACCTTTAGCAACCTTTCCAACACCGGACGCTCGATTCGACCACGTCCACGTCGACATTGTTGGCCCGCTACCACCTTGTCAAGGCCAGTCATACATCCTAACATGCGTAGACCGCTTCACGCGTTGGGCAGAAGCCATTCTCATACCAGACATGACCGCCGAGACCGTCTCTCGTAACTTCCTCCAACACTGGCTGTCTCGCTTCGGAGTGCCTTCCACCATCACCACGGACAGAGGCAGTCAGTTTGAGTCGGCCTTGTTTGCCGGCTTTACTCATCTCATCGGCGCCACGCGTGTCAAGACCACAGCCTACCATCCAATGAGCAACGGCATGGTGGAGAGATTCCATCGCCACCTGAAGGCAGCACTGATGGCAAGCGAGGGACATTCCTGGGTGGAGGCACTGCCCCTAGTCGTTCTGGGCATCTGCACCGCGGTTAAAGCTGACATCGGCTGCAGCACAGCCGAACTCGTGTACGGGACAACACTCCGCCTTCCCGGCGAGTACTTCGGCCCTAGTCAACCAGAAGCCCGCGTCGCC
Organism: Ixodes scapularis; assembly: GCF_016920785.2. Classification (NCBI taxonomy): domain Eukaryota; kingdom Metazoa; phylum Arthropoda; class Arachnida; order Ixodida; family Ixodidae; genus Ixodes; species Ixodes scapularis. The sequence goes on along the minus strand of NW_024610100.1, from coordinate 69,833 downwards.
ATCGGAGACTACGCGTCTCGCCTAAGGGACCTGATGGCAAAACTCAGAGCGACCCCTCCCCGTGCGCCGACAGCACGAGCCGCGCACGTGAGCGCCGACCTCACGTCGTGCACGCACGTATTCGTGCGACACGATGCTGTGCGGCGCCCTCTTCAGCCCCCGTACGATGGGCCATTTATGGTGCTGCGCCGCAACAACAAGATGATGACCATCGACAGGCGTGGCCGACGAGATGTCGTGTCACTCGACCGCGTGAAACCGGCCCACATGGAACGCTCGGCTACCACAACGTCCACCCCCTTCGCGGCCGTACCTCCCGCGAGGCTGCCTTCGGTGCCACCTCCGCCAGCAGCTAGTGCGAGAACCACGCGCAGCAGCCGGCGTATCAGGGCCCCTGTGCGGCTCGACCTGTGATTCCTTCTTCCGCTCGCTCACTCACTAAGGAGGGAGTATTGTGGTGACCATATCACGCCACGCGCGGGCGTGGCTGCCCGACGAACCTGGCCTAGCCTGCCAACCGGATATGTCCCCCCTTTTCCCGCGCGGGAGAATTCCCTCGCCCGCGGACCGCGGTGACTGAGGAATGTGGGGAGCGGGGGAGAAGACGGGGAAAGGAGGTGAGGCCGAGGAGGAAGACCTGCCCGGGAACCGGCACTTGGAAATAAAAAGATCAGTTGAGTTTGGGACGCCTATGGTATCACTTCTCCCAGGCTGCGTCCCAACACGACTCCCAACCCAAACTTCTCGACGTAAGCAGGACTGGTGAAGGCGAGCGGGTTGAACATGAATACATAAAATTGAAAGTGATACACACAGGACAAGCACAGGACAACCACTTTCTTTCACGAAAGAAAGTGGTTGTCCTGTGCTTGTCCTTCGTGTTTTATTCTTTCAATTTTATGTAAGCAGGAAGGGGCGTTTTTTCTAGCTTTTTTTATTATTGATATTTTGTTTCACAAATCTTGAGAAAAATTTTAGGAAAACAATCAATGACAACGCGAAGAAACATGCGCACGTTATCGCGCGGCGTGAAGCCTTTTACAACTGTTGAACTGGGCTCTAATCTTTTCACGAAGTTGTACCGAACCTCTTTATGAATTTTTTTTTATGCGCGTTGTAGAGTCGTTTTTCTTGATGCGCAAGTAGCTCAATGTGTGCGGAAAATACCTAGAGTTTAAATATTCTACACCACAGAGGCCTTGCTTTAATGTTTTGGAAAGCCAAAAAACAACCTCGTTGCTTTGCAGCGATTTCCATACATTTTGTCTGGCGTCGGTAAACGAGGTTTGTAAAACACATCTAAAACAAAACAGAAGTTTGTTGTTGAAATATTCTTGAATAGAAAACATAACAGACACAGACTACGTGTCTGTTCGGTCACCATTCATGGAGAAGGGATTTTGCTATCGCAGTGGCTACAAATTCGACGGCCGCGGCGGCGAAAACTTACGTGGCGGACGTCGAGTGGAGCAACACGGGTGGTGCCAACCTCATTTCACACTCATTTTTTCACATGTTTTTTTTTTTTTTTTGTCGCAGCCGAGGTGAAAAAAAAAGTTGTTTAGTCTTGAGAAAGTCAATGCAGTTATCCTGCCAGGGTTGAACAAATCTTCAATATTAGCGAAACATCCGTCAACTGTGCTTGAGGTAAGTGCTATCTTTTGGATGAGCATCGTACCGGCGTGCGGTCGTGTATCACTACTGCGTGGTGCACGTTAAAGACCCCAGGCTAGCGATTGTTCTGCACTGGCTAAATTTCTCATCTACAGCTGGGAGACTCGTCGCCCCTGTGAGGCAGACCAAGTTCTAGGCTGTATAAACACACACACAACCCAATTTTTCCTATATGAAACCAATTTAGCTCTTGAAACGTCTGAAAAATATTTCACAGGGCACAGTTTCCATTGAAACATAAAGCTTTTTAAAAAAAAAATAATAAAACATTTTTGTTAATAACAAAAAGAAAGAAAAATTTTTTTGAGTCGCATGTAACACCGTAGGCAGTCTACCGCTAAACAGTACGATTTCATCGGTGTTCGCATCGAAAAAAGAGTGTCCTCAGAGTTGAAGCGCCTGACGGCCTAGCTCTTCGGCCACGTTGGGCGATCGGTCGGAACTCAGAAAACAATAAAATTTCCGAATCGCACTCAGTTGCGGAGCGTCCATGCCCTAGAAGGAAATGCGGAAAAACCGAAACTCAAGACGGCCGCCCGTACAGTGTATCCAGACCACGAAGAGGTTTTGCAACTGGCATCCACGTAGTTCCGTTTTCACGCAGAAGAGTTTGGGCTTTTGTATTGCAGCGTTGAGTCAAGTCATCGGAATAGTTGATACAATCAAACAGACTTTTGGACGTTAAAACATTTCTGCCGGACATTGCAGCAGAGTGACGCGATAAAAATAACACTCATTTTAGTATAGCAAAGTTTTTTTTCTTCTTAATTATAGCTCAATTTGGGAATACAGTTTTATTTAAACTGCTGTTTTATAGTTTATGATATTTGCTAAAAGATTAGACTGGGAGTAAAAAAAGTGCATAATTTTATTAACTGATTTTAGGGAGCTCGATTGAGTTCTATCCAGTATCCACTGATTTTTGTTTTCCTCGCCTGGCAACACTGGTACCCAAGATGGCGCAACGCATGTGGGGCAGGTAGAGCGTTGTGTGTGACGTGGTTGCGGCCTTTGAGTTATTGGATGGTTTTGTTCAAGACAAGGCTCCTATTTCGAGAACGAGCGGGTCAAATCAACGCCTCCGATTGCAGCGAAAGTAATACCGAATCACTGACCGGTCCCACTTCACAGTTGGTTCATCAAGGGTGAGTATCCACGAAAGCATGGTAGCACAAGTTCGGGAAGGGGCCACAAAGCACTTTCCGAAGGCTGTGTCTACAGTGCCGCCCGACGGCACTCCAATCGCGCCTACAAGTGCCGTCCGGGAGTTGGACGGCGCGTGTATCACTGGGGAGCTCGTTAACACACACCCCCGCCTGCGTTCACGCCGCTTCGCGGCGACAGTATGCGGCTGCTAATTACAAAACTATTGACCCATTTGGCCCTGTCGTACACGCCGCTTCGCGGCGTCCAGCCGGCAAACAAGCCGCGCTGTGCCCGATGCACCTCCGGAAACGAAGTACCATGCTATTTCGTTCAGCGAAATTTCGGCGACAACGTTCGTTGTTTTTTTTTTGTGTTAATGGTAAAAAAAAAAAAAATGTACATATCGCCAAATGCGTCGGCAAAATAAAATGTTCGAGAAAACAAAAACAAAAAGTAAGCCCGCACTGGGGATCGAACCCGGGATCACGTGCTTATGTGACACATCTTACCACTACGCCACACTCCCCTTCGTAAAAGTCGTTTTGAGAACTCGTTTTATACGAGACTTTCGGACGGCACTTGAACGCGCGAGTGGAGTACCGTCGGACGGCATTTGAACGCTCTGCAAGAGCGCCGTCGGACAGTTTTCTAGACACTACGTTTTGCGAAACCACACCCGTTCACTCGTTCTGTCTAGTGGGTTTTATCAGAACGGAAGGGATATAGCTAGCGCAGCCGTGAGCGGCAGACTGGACGAACTGCGATGAACAGGCGAGCTCTAGGAATCGAAAGTATGTGGCATCGCGCGTCGGAGGGGCCAGGATGGGGCTGCTGGATTTCGGTCGTTGATCGCGGCGGTGACTGGACCCCGTCTCACCTCCTCTTCACCTCAGTGAGTGACCTACACAGTGACCGCAATAACAATAAAAGCGAACTGTTTTAATCCAGGTTGTATCTGAGTGCCGTCCGATGGCACCAAAGTAACACTGGACTGCACTCTGAGCGCGCATCCGAGCGCCGTCCGAAAACTCGATGGGCTGTAGTGGGGACCTGGGTCATCGTGCCCCGGGAAGCGGAGCCTTCCGTATCCGTAGTCTGAAGAAATAGGTTTCACTCAAAGTTTTTTTACCATATCCAAGCACTTAGCAAGTCATCAGGGAAGTGTCGCAATCGGAAATTTAGAAGATCTGACTATGAGCCGCTTGCCGCTGATTTGTTCGTCATAAAGTGCGTCCAAACAAATCCACAAATCGTTTGAGCAACCTCAAAATTCTTCAGGCACTCTCTGCGTTTGATATCACCACACATCGCGACACCAGCTTTGCGCGGGCACTTCCAAGATGAATTGCCGTTGAAATTAGGAGGGAAGCGATTTCAACACGTTATACTATCTGCAAAAAAACAGTTCCTTAACCGAAGCAAGGTACCGAAGCAAGGAAGCAGACGACGGATGTCACCGGTCAGCCGCAGTCTCCATTTGGGAATTGGGATGAGTAGCGGCGCAGAGCCCAGCAGTGCCAGCCAGTCCTTCCCTTCGAACAAGCGTCAACCACAAGGGATGACGGGTAGTCATGATGGGCGAGGAAGTAGACGGCAAAGGGGCTGGCGATAATGGAGGTTGGGTTGCGGGGGCTACGGAGCTAACATCATGACCCCCTGCTACAATTCTATCATACTTGGTAGTAGGCTTCTCTTCCGAAATTTGAATACGACGCAAGTTCAACTTTGAGGGCGTGTGGCGGGTCGCTACAAAACACACTCGACGCCCTCGCCGACCAAAAAAGGCCAGGCTGTGCTAGTGAGCCCCATCTATGGAAAGCGGCTAGCTTTGATGTCATGATGCTTTTGGAGAGAAGTAGTTGTAGTTGTAATTAAATTAAATTTGAGGCACTTTACCCACATATGCAGGATATGTGTGGGTCTCCATCGACAGGACAAGTTGCCTGCTTCATGAAGACCTTCCATGATGATGTGCGACATGGGCAATTGCCGTACGTGAGATCATCGATGCCTCCATCTCCCTGCAAAGGTAACCGATAGACTACAGCAGGTATTGCCTAGTATACAATGCCAGGAGTTAATTTAGAAGGGAAGGCCGTTCCCAACCTCCTTGAGAACCTGCATGGCGATGCCTTAGTAGAGGGGTGGCCAAGCTGCGGCTCGCCGCTCCCTCCCTTATCCCTCCTCTCTCTCCCTCCCCCCCATCTCTCCCGGAGCACTTCCCCAAAGAGAGAAATGAAACACGTTTTAAATGTGCTACCGCTGCCTTACGCACAATTGGACTGCTTTTGACTCATATTAGATAGACCGAAATTAGTTTGAGTTTCCTGCTGCGGCCCCCCCCCCCTCCCTCCCTCCCTCCCTCTGCGGCTCTTGAAAATTTTGTGATTTTGTTTGCAGCTCTTGGGCCGCGTCAGCCTGGCCAACCCTGCCCAAGTATATAATACACTGGAGTGGCTATAGTTAGGGTTCCATGTTTTCAGAATATGTTTTTAGTGAAATTCCGAAGGTGTTTTCTCTTTTTGCACAAGTAGAGGGTAATATTTTTGTAGCGTGCGAAAGAGTTCACATTAAGCGCTGTGCTGCATCCATGCTATTTAGGAGCACGGTGATAGTGTGACGCTCTTCTTGATGAGAGCAATGGACGCGAGAAAATAATTTCCGGTGCAGCCCAGAGTACTCACTCAGCAAAGATATACACAGATGCTAGCCTCGCACATAGAACAGTGTAGTCCACCCACTGCACCGATTCAATCGAAACATACAGGGAGGCCATTTTGCTTCCCAATGGATTGCAGCTGACAGATTGCGCAATCTTTTCTTGATGGGATACATCCGAGCGATGCGATGTTGCGTTGCACTTTCTCACTGTTAGTGATGCCAGTGACGGTTCCTATGGTAAGCGTTGCGGGACCCTTGTTTTATTTATTATACGGTGTGTTATATATCTAGGGTTGAGAGCATGCAACGACCGATCCAGTTGTTGTAGATCAACATGGATTACCCAGTCGGTCACGGAAGCACGTCGAATGAGAAGAACACGAGAATAAAAGCAAAGATAGGGTTCACTTAATGAAAGAAGATCAATGATATGTCTCCCCTATAGGGGGATCGAGCCCACAGCCTTTTGATTAGGAGCCCGATGTTCTACCCTTGCACCACTGAATGGCACAACGAACGGCGTTTCATCTGGGTTCTTTTAAGTCACGCAGCTATTGCGGAACATTCATGTGACTCACGTGGCGCTTGCACTCGCCAGTCATGCCCGGCTGCCGACGTGCTGTAGTGGCAGGCTTCCTGCCATGCTTTGTAGCGTCTTAGCATGGACTAGCCGGAGTGGCTACAAGTGCGGGCAAGTGCCCTGCGTTTAATTGCGGTTTGGTTGTACGAGAGCTCGAGGGACACCAGTGAAAGCAACTCGCTTGTAATTGTACCATTACCAGCTAGTTCATGCTAGGGTAAGACAAAAGGATAATGTTGTCGCACCTTCCCTTCCATTTGGCAGCGGAAAAAAATTTAATGTACCTTGATCCAATGGGTAAATTCGGATGACACATTGTGTGCAGGTGTGTGTCGCGGGAGTGATTAAAAGCTCATGAACCCAGTTACAAGCTTCGCAAGTCTTACTATACGCTGTGTCATCAGAGTTTTCTCGTAGGATCAAGGTGCATTTATTTCTTTGTTGTGTCTAGTGCTTAACAGTGTCGCGCAGTCTATGTACAGCATCCTGCGAGCTTTGATTGGACCTGCGTGGCCGTACTGCCTAGGCGCCAGGCTGTCCTTTCCAGCATGTCATGGGCGTACTTGTTTACACTTCGCGTTGAGCAACTGTGTGTGTGAACAGTGTTAGTGACAGCCAGGCTAGCACTTGACGCTTTGTTCTTAAAAATGAAAGGCTCCCATCAAAACGTTAAACGCAAGACACATGTGCATCGAAACAATGTGAGCCAGCGTGCAAACAGTCGGAAAGATGGCTGCTCCGGCGTGCTGCACACAGCAGTTTGCGACACATGCTTTGGATCTTGCATACGTCGGGTCGTTCGGGTGGCTCCGCCCAGTTCAGGCAGATACGAGGAAAACAAATTTTTTTACGTTTAAGCTCTTGTTGGAATACTAAGCTTTTGTAGCGTTCTCCGAAAGACGTCAAATGCCTTGTGCTCAAATGCCGGAACCATGCATTGTGTCTAGCTTTTATAGATAATTATTTTGCTCTCAAGAGTCGTTACTTGTGGCTCCTTTGGGCGAAAACTGCGCTGCGGTTCAATGAGACGAGGGTTGCTTAGAGTCGTTGTAGATTTGTTTGTAATTTCCAAGTGCTTTTTGAGCAAAGATCTAGCTTCGAACACGAACAAAGCCTTCAGTGACAAACTGGATGAAGCTCGGGAGTGCGTTGTTTATTTGGTGAACAAACCCTTTATTCCGTAATGGGAGCAACCAAAGCTAAGAAAGCCGTGAATGAGCCGGTACAATTTTTTTTCAATCAGCATTTGACAGTTCTTAAGGTATCCATGTAATCGCAACATGGCTGAAATGATGGTATCCAAACATCGTAAATTAATCACGTTCGAGCACCGCGTACAAACCACCGATTGCACCACTGGTGGGCTCCCTCGACCTTGCTGTTCACAGGAGGAGAAATGGGAGGAAAGTGTCTCGGGGTTTTTTTCTCCCATTTCTGACCATTTGAAGCATGCAATCGTAGATTTATCTCGCCTTTCTTAGTATTTTCTGCCACAGCCACAGACGTGGCGAAATATGTTTGTTTGACGTAAATCTGTATGAGTGACTTTATACGTGGAACCGAAATATGCCGACGCCTTCAGGCTAAACTGTGCTTCTAATGTAGAAAGAAGTGCGCAATGAGATTAGCTACTCATGCAGTGTGCTGGTACGGAGATTGCAGCTATGGATACTGTTTCACAGAAAAATATGTTTTGTTTTGCTGCAGTTTGTGTCATCAGACATTGCAGCGCATCATACCTACGACAGACGATGGTGCCTGCCGTGTGTTGAGACCTTTCAAGGTGACCTGGGCAGTTACCGTACTTGTGAGCATGGGTGCTTCCACAACCTTGCCAAGGTAACCTCTAGACTTGGGCAAGTATCGCCTCATATGCAATGCCAAAACTTCCCTTTGCGAGGAAGGTCATAACCAAGCTGCACCAGAGCCTGCCTGGCTACCCCTAGCGTGACATATAGCAGCATCACTATAAGCGGCATTCCGTGTTTCCAGAATTAATCCTTTGTCGGTCATAATGTAGGAAACCCGAGACTGATAAAAGCAGGGAAACAATGTCGGAGAAGAAAGACAGGGGAAAAGAATGTAATCCTTTGTGGCATTGGAGGGTGTTTTCTGGAGTTTACCTTTGTGGAAAATTTGATGTTTCTGAGAGCTTGTTTTGATTAAATTCTCAGTTTTTCAGAATAATTTAGATATTAAATTTGCTTGCTCAGTTTCCCGATTCTCAGAAAGTCAAAAGAAACAGAAAAAATAACCAGACACAAGTGTATTAATTAATTTATAGTCTCAATGATTGCGGAAGGAGTTGCCTGTGCCTAGACGAGGTTTCTTGAGCTGAATATGGCGGTGTGACTCTAGATCCTCTACAACTCGCAGTGCACCCCAGTTAATACCAACTCTCCCACGACAAAACTTGCAAACCAGGGTTACTTATCCTACCTAGTTTGGCGCAGTATGGCCGTCGGAGCTCTTGCGCCATAAAACCCGTAAACAACAACAACAACTGGGTTACTTTTCCAGGTGTCGGTACATTAAGCTATCAGTCTCCTCGATTCGGTCACTGAAAAACTTTGTTTTACCCACCTTTTTAAAGGCTCCCTGACATACTTGCTACTCACAGCCGTAGGTGCACGGGAACGTGCCGCGCTGTATGGCTGTGCGGGGTGAAGTGTGAAATCTAGTTCCGCCGCCTTCGCTCGTCCCATAAAATCTCCCGGCTAATGGCTTCCTTCATGATAGAAACTGTACCCCTCTTCACGTTACGAAGCCCAAATGGTTTGTTCGAAACTCTTGTTTGTTTGGAGCATGGCTAGCACAACCACATCAGAGAACAGAATGGAACATATTTCTTTCGTGCTGCTGAGCTATTGTTGGGGTTCTGCAGGCTTTATTTGTTGCCATCGAAATTCTTCTAATAAGTTGGAAACAAGTTCTACTGCCAAAACCCAACCCCTCCCCACCCCGACGTCACAAATACTGATGTCACATAGACAAGGGGAACACGACTACAACATAAACAGAATCACTTCTGGAAACTAAGGCATACATTGCCAAGATTGCAGATGTCAAGCAGAACTAAAATCATTGCCCCGTAATGAGTAAAAATAATATTCAACTAATTAGGGAAGTTATTGAAGCTGAAAAGATTTCGAGGTTAGAAGAAAACTGTCACTAAACCTTGTCCAGATTTATTACAAAAAATAATTAAATTATCTTGCATCCACATGAAACCAAAAATAACAAAAAAAAATCTTATTGTTTAAAAAGACAGGCGCAGGCAGAGAAGAAATAATACAAGTCTGAGTTGCAAGTCAGAGCTTCATGAATGTCTTTTCCTTTTGTGTGTGCCTGTGCTTGGTTGCGAATTTTTCGCGCTGTGGAAAAGTATGCAACACCAGCTTGCCCGAGCCTCCATATTTTTAATACTGCCAGTAGAAACTTTCACTTTGAAAATATGATGAGGACCGAATTTGAAAATTCAATGTCGCCAAACAATTTTTTGCGGACGTAAGGTTTTGGTTACGAGGTCAGTCATAGCTACTGGTGTGTTTAGCCAATTTTGAGTCAAATTTATGACCTTGAAAAAGATTACAGGTATACTGTTACATTCTCCTTAGTCTCCTGAAGATGTAAATCACTGGATTGAGCCCTTACCATATTGTTTTGTCTCATAACTGATGCAGGTATCTTCTTTTTTCCTTCTACTCAGTTCGACGTAGGAGCAGCCAAGGCGTCCTGTCGCTTTCACCTCAGCAGTGGCCAGCACTGGAAGAAGCAACCTTTGGACTGCTGTAATCCATTCTTTGGGCAAGTGAATAAATTTACAGTTGAAAACGAGCGTGTTGGTTAATAGATACAAAACTTGAAAGTATAAAACAGAAAGGACGAGGACGGGAAGAGGACATCTTTCATTTAGCAACAACATGGACTGGGAGATGCGTCTACCACCGACTCAGAGAACATAACTTGGAAGCATCAAAGGCTTCAACTGAGTCGTATCACCCCATTGTCGTTCACAGCCGCACATGCGATGACTGTACACCTCATTTTTCTAATACTAATATACTGGGCGGGCACGATAACAGATTTGGAAGAGAAATCATCGAGTCATTTGCCATGGGGACTGTTAACAAGAACATTTCTGCACCGTCATTATCATTGACAAAGACAGAGGTCGAATTCTTAACACCAGAGATGACTAGGATATTGACACCTCGTCGTGACGCTACAGCTTTTTAAACTTTTATATTTATAGTACAATTCCCTTTTTGGACTGCAAACAAGAATAATTCCGCATTATCACTGACAATGACCAAGGTTAATTCTAAGTAATCGAAAATAACTAGATTACTGATGCGCTTTTCAAGCTTTTCTTTTAGTGTATTCCCCTTCCTTTATAACTAGTATCTCCTTTCCCTCTTTGAGAACGTTGAGACCCTTGGGGGGCGGTTTTATCGTTGTGCCATTCTATGTTGTTGCTAAATGAAAGATGTCCTGTTCCCGTTCTCGTCCTTTCTGTTTTATACTTTCAAGTTTTGTATGTGAATAAATTTCTTTGAAGCAGAGACCTGGTGTTTGCACAGCAACTCCACAGAACAAACAACACAAACACAAATGTTTCTGTGCCCAAAGCCTCCCAAGCAGCACACTTGCTTGGGCTAGCTGGGGCCAGGATTGGGCCTTGGCCGTAGTAGACTGGACCAGGACCGCCCAGGAAATTTAGTGAACTGCCAGCCTGGCGTCTCACCGTATTTCCCGGGCACCGGTATGCCACGGAACTGCCAGGGAAGGGATTTCCTTGGCGTTCCTTGTCATTTCTTGGTCCGAGCGGACCAGGGTAGACAGGCGGCCGCCTACATTGGCGCTTCAGTGTGTTCATTGGCCCCAGGATTTTACGGGACTGCCAGGGAAGTGATTTCCTTGGCGTTCCTTGTATTTTATTGGTCCGAGCCGACCAGGGTAGACAGGCGGCCGCCAACATTGAAGTCTTAGTGGCGCTTCAGCGTGTTCATTGGCCCCGGGATTCTACGTAACTACCAGGGAGGTGATTTCCTTGGCGTTCCTTGTATTGTCCTGGTCCGAGCCGACCAGGGAAGACAGGCGGCTACCAACGTTTAAGGATTTCGTGGCGCTTCACTGTATTCACTGGCCCCAGGATTATACGGAACCGCCGGGGAGTGGCTTCGGGTGCAGTCAAGGGGGGTGCGGGGGGGGGGGGGGGGGGGGGGGGAGGGCGAGGCGGACCGCCCCGGGTGCAGCGCTCCGGGGCGTGTCGCTACGGGCCGGTGGGGGTGGGCGGCGGGGGGGGGGGGGGGGGGGGGGGCGCAGTGGGCGACGGGCGGAGGGGCGAGGGGGGGATGGAGCAACACCTCCTAGAAGACAAGGCCATAGTGCTCTTCTCGTGACGTCGCAAAGGAAGGCCATCGGGGGCGCGCGTCGAAGCGAATGCAACGCGCGTAGATCGACCGTCGTAACGCGTTTTTAGTCACATACGCGTGTCATATTAGCTAAAATGAAAGCTGCACATAGCAACGGGTCTAGAAAACATTTTATTACACGAGCAAAATATTACACCGCTAAATAATCGGTACGAAATGGCACGAGGTATGCGTACAAGACGTCTATCGAAAAATGTGATTGTATTAAGTCGAAAACATTGAGTCATGCAATTATTGTTGTAGGAATGCATATTTTATACAGAAATACTTTGACAAAATGGCGAGACACGCAGTGATTTTGAAACAGCAAAACAGAACAGTTAAAAATCAGGTAGACATAGTCAACGCGGACAAGGCAAGACAAGCGTTTCTCACGATCATGTAAGCGACGTTATCGCGTGCAGTCACTGAATTCTTGCATCATACCCCGGCCACATGGCAAAATTAATGTAATTTCGATCGAATGACATTGTGGGGTCGACAAATCCGCTTGCGGCGCTCGTATAATCACTCAAGACCGCGAGCTGATTAAATCCCATATCACTGAATGAAAATATATTAACGTTTCCCTGTGGCAGGGGTACTAAACTTACTACGTAGTCTACTAATTTACTTCTCCCTATGGGCTCGAGCTGCCTTAGAACAAAACATAACTTATTTTGTATATAATAATACTATCACCTTAATACAGTTAAGATTCTAATATAAACGCGGAAAAGGCAATAAAATAACTTTAGTATAAATAAACACAGAACCACAAACAACTCAGTTTCAATAATAGAGAGTTTTAGTAGATCGTTCCCACGACTCCGATAACGATATCCCGATACTTCGCCGCCGCCTCCCTTGTGCATGCATAGTATCGTTATCGGGGCTATCGGAGGTATCGGAACGATCTACTAAAACTCCCTAATCACACAAACTTGATTTTCATCTTCCAGTGAAAACTAGATTAGCGCGCATATTTACAAATGTCGACGCAACTGCATACGAATAATGACAAGGAACAAAATTGCAATTTATCATGCGATTAAAAAAAAAACGATTGCAGCATCTTACTTGCGTCCTACATGAACAAGAAAGCCCGTAAATAAGTTGTTTCTCACCTGTCGATCGTATCCATACGTCCCACAATATTCGTGACGAACACATTTGAACACGAACTCCAAGAAGCCTCTCTTTGTCGAGAGAGAGGTCTATCGATTAGTCGACCAGAGCCTTCGTTGGCTAGTAATCACACGTCACTCAAACCGTAGCAGGACTTGTTTCACGAATGCACGTAAATGCCGTAGTATCAAGCGAACACAAAAAAAAAAAAAACTACCCGAGACTACGGTGATGACAAAAATACGACGGGAAACAAGTCTCAAAAGTACCACACACGAGAGCAGCGGCGACGAAAGGCTTAACGTTGTCGACCCATCTCTTCCTGGTGTGCGCTCCCTGCGACAACGACTGGATTTATTTTCGGTTTGCTTCCCTTCTGAGATGTCTCAGCGTTCCTTTTCAGACAGTCAGCAGCTCACACACAACGTAAATTTACCAGAATCGCAGCCATGTGGCATCAGCAGCATCGCAGCCGGTGCTTTCGAAAAGGGTGGGGTGCTGCGGAACTGCACGTAGTCCCGCGGTTACGGGAATACTCATAAATATAATTTTGGTACTCTCAACCTTGGTAGCGCGTTATATAATACGTTTATATTATATATATAATAAATTGTACAAGACTGCGCCTTTAAAACGTATATTAATGTCGGATAAACGCGAATGAACGAACACCACCGCGCCGCTTGTCAAGGGACATTGTTTTCACGTCGATAGCGTATTCTCACGTAGTTGCGCCAGTTGCGCCATGGACTTCCTTCCTCCGCCATTGTGACGTAACCTCTCAGAGCGCTCTGGCCTTCTTCTCTAGGAGGTGTTGGATGGAGGCGGGCGACGAGCAGGGGGGGGGGGGGGGGGGGAGGGGAGGGTGTCGCCGCGGGCCACCGTCTCGGGTGCCGCTCACTCTAGTGACGCCACTGTTTGGGTGTCGTTTATTTTTGCAAGATTCAGCGCGCTAAGCAACGACGGGCTTTTTGGCTGGAACTTGCTTTTCATCGCACCCTGAAGTGCTCGATACCGCCACTTTTACTTATATAACATCAACTTAAAATGTGTTCTTACGTTGCGCTTAAATTTGACTCTTGCGCTATTATCACATAGCCAGTGACATAGCTTCGTCCACGAGTATCTGCGCTTAGACCTTGGGCCAGGACCCGCTTCCTCCTTTTCTTTTCAAAAAATATCGCGTTTGTTGGCGTGACGCGATCGTCGGGCTTTATTGACACGGAACAAATTAACTAATCGCAACTCAGTCGGCGCTTCAAGAAAAATATTGTGAAAAACATGCTGCTTAACTAAATCTGCACACCTTGCCGCGGCGTTGAACAGGCGTGTTCAATTTTCCGTTCGCTCAGACCCCGCGTTCTTTACAGACTGAAAAGAATGACCGGGCGCTTGAGTCAAATTGATCGTCCCAAACTTTAAATGAACAACAAAAATCAGTTTCACATGATTCGTAATTTGCAGCCTGGTGGTGCGTTTTATTCGCGAGAGCGAACTTGCCTCAGAAGCTTCAAGCAAAAAATGCTTACTAAAACCGACATGTGCTAAGCCTTTAGTTTTTCAAATGAAACGCGGCACGCGAAACTTCGCCACGAGAAAGGCTTAGATGTTGGCTGGTATTTCTGAGTTCAAGAAGAGGCAAGACTGCTCTCGCTGCACCTACGTCAAAACTTCGCAGTATAAGAAACTGATTTTTAGTATTTATTTAAAGTGGGAACGACCCATCTGACTCACCTGACACCGCCGACACACGTGGAATGCGGTCCGCACAGACCGCACCACAAAGTTACTAAAGCCTTGGCCACGCGTGGCGTAAAGCAAAGGTATGTGCAGGTGGCGCTAGTGATCAAGTGCATAAAAAATAAGTTTATTCCACGGAAAATCGCATTTACGAATCAGCCATCGCATTAATGTCACTGATGCGTACAATGTAAGGAATCGGAACAAAGTAAGGGATACCGCGAATGTAATATTTATTTACATTTTTATTTTCATCTCAAAATTAATCAAGCCGGGTTTTAATCCGCGTTTGGATAGGTGCCACATGGACTCATGCTTATCAGAATTTGTAAATACGAAATAGGCTTAGCTTAAGCGGTCAAAACATAGATCTAACCTGCCCTCTATTACACAACAGAAAATATATGGCAATCATTTCATTGTTCTATGACTCTTTATTCTTTCTTTCATCATAAATGCGAGCGAAGGAGAGCTCTTGACGTGTCAACATCGACCTCACATTGCTTTCGCTCGCACTGAGTGTGAAACGAAGTGTAGGACATGTAGGGCACGTTTCGGCGGTGCACGAGGTTAGCGTAACTTCTGCAGGGCTCCAATTTTGTCAAAGCGGGGGTGAGCACGTGCAAATTAGAGGCAACACAAAGCCTCGTGGGCGCGCTCTTGTTCTTAGTTTACTGAATGCGCTGATCGCGTGCGCTGAAAACAGCCTGTAGCTATGGCTCCAGAGAAAAATTGGGATTTGTTTTATGTTTATACAGCCTAGAATTTGGTCTACCTCAATGGCCGACGAGTCTCCCAGCTGTAGATTAAACATTTAGACAATGCAGTACAACGGATAGCGCGGGGTCTTAACGTGCATCACGCAGTAATGATACACGACAGCGCGCCGGTAGGATGTTCATCCAGATCGAAACGGGCAGGGGTGCGGATAGACCGATTTCACCATCTAGTTTGAGTACGCCGCCGCTGCCGCCATGCATCGTGGGAGCGGTAGTCTTTCTGCACGCGCTACAATTCTGCTGGAGGTCTGCGCGAGCAGAGCACGAGGTGGCATGAGCTGTCTCGTGAACTGGTGTCTGCTTCTACCATTTACAGTAATTTAGGCGTCACGCATGCGTGGAACGCTTGGTGGGATCGGTCTATTGAACCCAGGATCCCTGGGTTCTGTAGCACGAGCTTTCGCTCCTCGTGCTCCGAGCTGGTGTGCTCTAGCCCACTCGGCCGCCGATCCCGCTCCGGAGGGAAACATATGTCTTCTGTTTCGACACGCACAGCACGTTCGCAACTGGATTACACCGCTGTATGAACTGCGAGCTGTAGCGATTTGAAAGGTCCACGAAAAAAGAAAAAAGCCATACTCGGTGACAGGTTAAAAGTAAACGTTGAGGAGGGGGTCGGCTCCTCTCGAGCGTTCGCTCTGCAAAAGTGGAAAGAGATGGGAGGAGCTGCTTCATCTCAAAACCACCGAAAGTCGTGCTCAGCAAATCCCACACGAAGCACAAAATGCACGCCTCTTTAGATTTGTGTGTATGTTTATGAGGCAAAAAACGCAGTGCCTCTTCTTCTCTTTTGCCCATTTAGCGACGCAGCCACGAATATTTTCCAAGGGGGAGGGAGGGGGGGGGGGGGGGCGACCCTGAAAGCTTCTCCCTCCTCCCCTCTATCTACATCACTGGTGTATTGTCGGCTGTACGTGATCTTGAATTTCTCAAAACAACCCGTTTTACTGAGCCGCAAAACACGACGTGTAATTCAGACCAAACCCCCCCCCCCCCCAAAAAAAAAAAAAAAAAAAAAAAACGCGTACATTTTTTTTAGCAAAAATAACAACTCAAAACAAACATCCAGTGAATGATTAAGCAATTACATGTCTTTACAAATGAGAAATCAAGTGTAATTAAGATAATGAACACCGTATAGGAAGCGAGCAAGCCGGCCGTGTCGCGGCGGTCGCCTATTGTTCGCCGCGACCTGGCGGTGGCCACCGCAGGAGCATCGGGCAGCAAGGGCGACGAACAGCACGGCGGACAGTGTCCCCGTCGTGATTACGACGGAATTTAAGGCAGTTACGAGTTCAGAAAGTTCCTTCGGAAGCCGGTGCCGCCGGCTCAGAATCATCGCGAAGTAATAGCAACGAACAGCACAGAGGACAGTGGGCGACTAAGAATCCGGAAGGCTTCTTGGGTAGCCGGTGCAGAATCATCGGGGGGAAGCAGTGGCGATTAGCAGCACAGCGGACAGTGTTCCCGGGGTGATTACGATCCAGAAAGCTTCTTCCGTGGTGCCAATATCACGAAGAGAACTGTTTCATGAATCTGGCCGCGTGTGCGACGTGAAGGAGGTCCGTTTCGACGGACAAGTGGATGTCACGGAGCGCCGTACTCTCCGAACAAAATTAAGCGCGCCCGCAAAAAGATTTCGTTGGCGTTGAGTGGACTTCGGAAATTATGTACGTTTATTTCTGAATCAGCTTGACAATAACTGGGCGATATTTTTTCGCGCCGTTCCGCGATTCTCTTTACTATCTTCCTGT
This sequence comes from Ixodes scapularis, assembly GCF_016920785.2. Lineage (NCBI taxonomy): Eukaryota > Metazoa > Arthropoda > Arachnida > Ixodida > Ixodidae > Ixodes > Ixodes scapularis. The sequence goes on along the minus strand of NW_024610100.1, from coordinate 52,954 downwards.
AATCTGATGGTAACATCCAACGGTAGGCTTAGGAGGGCGACCGCATTCCGCTTCTCGATTCCGGTGAAGTATTTGCTGCATACTTTAGAGTTTGCCGTCGGTATCGATGCTGTTCCATCGTCGCTAGAAGAGAAAAAAGTTAATTGTATTATTCAGGGCCGTACCCAGAAAAACATTTCGGGGGGGGGGGGGGGGGGGGGGGTTTCGGGGACAACGGCGGCCATTTTGAAAGTGTCTATCGTCTTATTTTCGACTATGCATCATGTGCATCGGTGGCATATAATGGAGAGTTACAGCAAACCGGAGAACCGGTCCCGGTTTGGTACCCGGTAGCCGACCGGCGCCACTGCGCGTGCGCAGAGGTGGAGATTAAAATCGGCTGGCTGCGAGTGCACCGACCAGGGCCGTACCCAGAAAAAAATTTCGGGGGGGGGGGGGTCAGAACCCCCTATCCCCCCCCCCCCCTGGTTACGGCCCTGGTATTATTAGTCAGCAGCTTAAACAAAGCGCGAACTGGAAGGTAAGAAACACCACTAACCTGTATGGACGCACAAGTCGTACCCAGGTCGCGCAGTGCTCCGCCTCGTACGGCTTCGAAGGGACGATGTAGTACTTAGTGCCGTGCGCGATCTTGCCGACCACGCAGCAGTTGTTGGGGCTTTCTTGGTGCGGAATAGCCATCTCAGAAATCACAGCGCTAACCCACTACAACGCACAACCAACGCAGCGACTGGCAGAAGATGCCCGATGCAACTGACCCGTTTGCCGCTAGGGGCGCCCTGGTCGGGGCTTGAATTAGATCCGCACGGTTCCTATGTTTGATGGACGAGATGGACGTAAGTTGATGTAGATTTCAGTCAGCACACAAAGGTTATCAAGCAGCGTATAACAGGAGAAGAAGCTGGAAAATTATGTCTGCTCGCCTTCGATTCACTTCAAAGTTCGTACAGAGCACGATAACTGCGGTAATGTCCACAGCAGTGACACCGGCCCCAAAAATATGACCTGTGATAGAGTGGCGTCGAAACCGAAACTATTACGTCGTATTCAGTCTTTGGCTTCGTGCTAATCCAAAGCCACAAAGCAGCTTCCGGATCCTTGTTCGCGCCGGAGCCACCGGAGCCGCCGGAGCGGAGACAAAGGCCTGTTTCTCGGAGTGCGTCGGTCGGTCCGAGTTTAGGTAAGTTTTGCCGATTTCATATTCATAATGCATGCTAGAAGAATATCCGAGATATGCTAGATCATCTTCCGAACAACGTAGCTCACGTTGCCACCGTAATGCGGATAATGTTTCACTTTTTTCTGCGATTTGACTCGAAAAAAGTGAAATCGTCTTAGCACTGACCGGCGGCGGCGGCGCCGCTATCTTGAGAATCTTGTGAATGCTCTGCGACAACGGAGCACTGCAGAGACGCTGATTAGATCGTTTCTAAAGTACGCGTTGCTATCAGTGAACTGCTCTGTGTTGTCAAACGCTTGAATACGGACGTTGGAACGAACGCCATGGGTGTGTTCGGGATGACTCGGGTGGTTTTGACTTTGGCGTGTCGTCTTGTCTAGCGACAGCGTTGAGTTGTGCCCAGTATTTTGAAACTCCCGGCCTGCGCGCACTTGGTTTTCGCGCCGCGTCCAGCGGGATGGCGCGGTTCGAATGGCGCTGGCGTGTGGCGCTGGCTGCGCTGGCGTTTGGCGGGTAGATAGGACAGGCTCATAGCTGGGCGTCGTCGTTGTGCTCGTGTACGGCGTGTGCCTCACGCCGGCCTGCGGTGCGTGGCGTTGGGTTTGAGGCGCGCGGGCCTAGAGTTTCTTAAAAGTGTTGACAGAGCCCTGTTAATCTCATCGTTCTTGTTGTTTTCTTCCTTGTTGCTTGTTTGTTATTTTAATAATCTTGCTCTGGTTGATTGCCTAGCAGTCGATTGTGCGCACGGGCCCCTGTATATATGTCTAGCCTTGCGAGCCACCGAGAGTACTACTGTCGCTAATAAAGATTATTATTGCTTGCCTTAGCGGCGTTTTAATTTACCCCGGCTACATTCGTGACTTGTGGAACTCGTGGGTGCACAAGTAGTTTACATGGCTGAGGAAAGAGGTTGAATGATTTGATTAAAATGCTCTGGTCTGGTATAGAACGTTCAGTGGTACAAAAGTTGCAATAGAAACACACACATCTGGCAGGCGCTCTCACATTTACTGCAGAGACACATACAAATCAAGGAGATGCAACTTTGAATGTGATGTCTCCTTACTTACTAAGACATATAAATACCTGAGGCTCTGGTAAAGTTGAAGGGAGTCTCTTAAAGCATTTGTGGAAAGACCCAAAGCTGGATACAATTTTAGTCTAAAAGCTGGTCCACACTTGCACCCGACTAGGACTGACTCCGACAAAACCAGTCTTTAAGCCTCTTGTGACAGCTTATGACCACGCCGTCCAGCAGTAATGGCAGTCGTAAGCGGCTTAAAACCCTGTTTTGTTAAACTCGGTCGTAGTCAGTTGCAACAGTGTGAACCAGCTTTAATGCCTCTTAGGCGCATGCGCAAACAGTAGCTTCAGGATAAACTTGCGCATTGCACTGCCCCAAAGGATTTCGATCACATCCCGGGTGTTTATTTTTGATCTGTATCCCTGCACTGCAGAACACGTCAAGAGGCTTGTTGATTGCTGTGCATGTACCTATCAAGCGAGCTGTGCTATTTTTAAGTGGTGTTTAATTTGTTTTTAGCTTCCTGGGATTTCTTAAGGTACCAGTAGGTATCTAAGCTCTACATGCACATTGTTCTTAACAGGCACTTCACCAGAACTTTGTATTGGGAGGGGGGGGGGGGCCCAGCAAAATGGACGATTTTGGGGGGGGGAGGGGGGGGGTGGATAGGGTAGGTAATAAAGAAAAGGTGAGGTAGGCTCCTACCCCCCTCCGGCTGCATGCCTGGTTCTTAATACAATTACGTCATGAAGAAGCTCATTTTCCTTGTTTGGTTTAGTTTAATGGTGCTGTCATCAAAGTCTTTGAACTGTTGACAACAAGAGAAGCGTAATGTTGGCACTTGTTCTTTTGTTGATCTGTGAAGCAAGTTTTGGTTTCTTTTTTGTTCCAGAATGTCAGTCTGATTCTTATTCATGGCATTGCAGGAAGTCTGTATCATCAAGAAAAAACTGCAGGTGGCTGGAAGATGCCGATCAGCTGCCAGTCTGGATAGTAGCCATCAACTCAGCAAAGGCCTGCAGTCGAATCAGCCCCACCTGTTTCTCTGCTGCCATTCAAGACGGGATGCTTTGTGAAAGGTGAAACGGGGCCCATGCACCGCTTCCGCAGGGCCCTGCTGGTATTTATCTGACATTTTGTTTTCCTAAACAAATAACACCATTACAAACTGTAATATACCGAACAATTGCCCACTCTAAATTGGCGATGACCATGGAGAGCTAAGGGATAGGGTAGGTAATAAAGCAAAGGTGTACATGGTCGGGTGGTCCCTTGGTCTGACCACGGAATTACAAACAGCTGCCATTTGCAAAGCTAGTTGACTGTGCAAACACGTAAAAACAAACCGTCTGTTGTTTTTTTTTTCTTTTTTTGATTACAAATTAACACCCTAAAGAATGGTTGCTTACGCATTTGCTTGTTTTTGTTATAAAGCCTTAAATTTATTCTTCCGAGTTAGAACAAAAAAGCAACCCATCTTTTTTTGGGCACAACTTTCTTTGGCAATGAAGAGAAAGCTAGGGAGGGGGGAGGCAGGCAGTGCTAATGGCTCTGTGTTAGTGCACCAAATAGTTTTTTTTTTTTTTTTTTTTTTTGGTTTTGGTTTTAGTTAGAGTTTGGCGTGTCAACCACGCAGTTGCTTCAGTGCATGTTTTTGTACGAGGATTGCGGTTGAGGGACCTGAACCGCGGTCGCCGAGCATGCAGGCATATTCAGATCTATTTCTGAAGGCTAACCCGTTTTTAAACGTAAGCCAACACTTTGACTGAAACACTCGGACAGACTTGCAAGGTAGGTTTCACCGGGGTCAATCTACTAGAATTTGTCTCTCAGCTGACGAAGATAGGCAGTGTCGAATCAGGAAAAGCTGCGAACTTCATGATAGTAGATAAGCGCCGGAAAAATACCTAGACAAAAATTTGACGTGAACACTGGCGTACCGGCAACTAACATTTATTAAAAACAAAATTTTTTATATAGCTGTGAAAAACGTCAGTCATGACTACAACTGGTGCAACCCTCTATCAAATTCATTCTTTTGCCGATAAGGTTATGGATCTGTCACTTTTACACCTGGTGCATTTGGCTTTAATCTTAAACGCCTGGTGTAGCTCTCTAGATTCTTTATCGGGGTATCTGGCCAAAAATTTGGTGTCCTTAAACGACTGGGAGCAAAAGCAGCGTCTGCAGTGTGTGGCCAGATTTCGTGATGGAAGTCGCTTGTGTGGCCACCTCGTGTTCGTGGGCGCGATCATTAATACATAGGCCTGTCTGACCTGTGTACACAGAACCATATGACATTGGGATTTCGTACACAACTTTGGTCGTGCATTCTGTGAATTTTTCGCAGTGTTTAGTTTTGCATTTGTCTTTTCCAAGGGCCGCTGCTGCAGCGACCACACACATCAGCTGCTGCCCTTGTTTCCCATCATTTAATGACACCAAATTTTTGGCCAGATACTCAGATAAAATGTCTAGAAAGCTACACGAGGTGTTTGAGATTATAGCCGAAGGCACGAATTGTACAAGTGACACATTCATAACCTTATCAGCAAAAGAATATGAATTTCTTGATAGAGGTCTACATTGGTTGTAATCATGATTGACATTTTTCACAGCAATGTAACAGATTGATTTTTTCTTTCAATAATGTTAGTTGCGAGTGTGCCAGTGGCAACTTCTTGACCCTGTCTATTTTTTTGGCGCTAGTCAATGATCATGAACCACCTGACCCAAATCGCCACATGAACAAATTTCATGAGTGCTGCCGCGTTTTGAGGTCAGTTATCTGTAAACTCTTCTGGTGCTGAAAAACTATTGTGCGGGAGGAATATACAGAAATAGAAGCATGCACACTCCACGACGCAAAGTCGCATTCCATTTGGATCGCATTCAGTTATGGCTGGCCCTAGGGGGTCGCTGGCACACCACAGCTCAGAATATGTGTAGCGAGGATTGCGCTGCAGAACCCAGGGGTCCTGAGCTCGGTCCTCACCCCTGCTCACACACACCAGTGAGCTTGCTTGCCAACCGGCATACGGAAATAACTAGGAGTCCCGGTTCCCACTGTCCCATTTGTCATACACGTTGCACACCACTTGCTTGGTTTGTTTTAAGATTTCTTGGTTGCCAAACTTCGTAAAAATCTTACATGTCAAACAAAGAGGCGAGCTCACAGAGTGTACCTACAATACACCACACTGATGATGCCCAAAGATGCCATTTTAATTTTGCAGGGAGCTAGAAAACCTAGGGTGAATTTAAACCAAGAAAACACAAAATAGCTAAATAGGAAATGCTCAAGGTTTGGCACATCCTGGCTAATGTTATGCTAACATTCTAAAGTCAAAGCTAAACAGAACAATTTTACATATAGTATTTTAATTGGTTACGTTCCACCCAGCAAATTATTATGGTTGAACTATATTCAGCTATGCAGTGAAATGGTGTCCTTTGGCTCTCTAGCTTTAGCTCCATTGCCACAGAATGTTGTCCCGAAGTATATCACTTTCTAGCTCTTTTCGACTGCACCCCTCCTATTCCTCTCCTGCTTTGCTGTTCTACTCGTTCTATCCCCATTCTGTTTGCCAGTCGTGGAGATAAACGCCCATGGGGACAGGGCGCTTGATGTCTCTTTCATATATTTTTTTAACTTGCTTAAAATAGAGGAATAGGCTTTAATACGTCCTTAGATGAGGTGATATGTTTCAAAAGTAGGGGTTAGAGCGCTTACTCTGCCACGGGTGCATGCTGTCTGTTTTTTGGTAGTTTTATAGTGTTGTGTGTTACTAGAATAAGTTGGGCTTTAGTATAGTTACAGCATATGTGTACAGTAATTCACGCAGTTGTTAATGATCATTAGTACCTAACTCAACCCTGTGCAGGGTGTCTATGAGCTGAAAAATTGGTATTGTTGAGGAATTCGGCAATTGGAAAAGTCTCAAGATTTTCAGCCTAATCAGTATCGATCAGGGAAGTTCAGCCTTCCTTTCTCTGAATGTAAGCAAAAGATTCGTGTGGTGTGGCACATGCACCTTCCTCCTACTCAGCAACTCGGCCGGCCTGCCAACGTAAATCTTTGCTGGAAACTAGAGTCTTGGTAGAATCCAGAGATGCAACTTCATCTCGAGATGTATTTACAAGGAAAACTTCTATACTCTCAATGAACTGCTGCTGCTTATGGCAGATTTGTGGAATGGCTTCATAGTGCGAGAGCTTGTCTCTATAGCTACCCTAGTTGCTCCTGAATAAACTTCTAGGGGATCTTTTCCGGGCTGTGAACATCATGGCAGTTGAGGTAGTTTTTGCTGGAAAAGGGAGGGGGGGGAGAGAGGGTATCCCTCAGCTTGACAGTCCATGGAAGCTTTGTCAGCCAGGATTTTGAATGTTGCGAGGACAATGACGGCTGCATTAGCTCATATTTTTTTTGCCAGAAGTTGTACGACCAACTGCCAGGATTGCAACATCCAACAGCATGAAACAAACCAGTTGGAGGCGCATTCCAGGCACCATAACGTAGCCTCTGCTGCTGAGATGTTCTTATTGCAAGTATAATTTCCGATTCTGTTTCTTTTGTTTTTCAGTGGGAGCTCATGGAGGTGGCACGGTGCATGGAAGAACAGAGTGGCTGACAGTGAGCTGCCCAAGCAAGCTGCTGGCTCTTGTGACTGTCTCTGAAAGCCTCTGGATGTGCTAAATTGCAGACGTGCCTGGACATTTATAAATGGTAAACACAATCTAGACTACCTTTGAATTATGCCTTGGTCTAACGGATGCAGCTTGGATGTCGTGTTTGGCTGCTAGAATAGAACTGGATAGTGTTAAGTGGCACATGTCACCAAGTAAGCACACGCTGGGACGCTTATCCACAAACTCGGCTTCCCAGTCCACGAGCCACCAAAGAGATCCCGAGTCATCCATGATTTCATGTTTCATACGTATATGATGGTTTTACTACAACAGCTCATACTATTTGGCATTCTAAACTTTCCCATCACTAAGGATACATTTTTGTGGTGCCATCCGTGTTGGTTTTCAAAAGCTCTGGTATCTGGGCCTTGTTCTGTTAGCTTCCATGCGAACTGTGAATCGCTTGCCAGGGATGCTTTTGCCACTGCAGGCCAATTTCCTAGGCAAGGCATTTAACTATTTCTGGTTTCATACTTGGCTTCAATTGATTGTTGAGCCATTGACTTTCTCTTTCGACGCTGGCACTGCCAGCACAATAGTCCCATCACATACACATTCTTTTAGAAGATTCTTCACTTCAAGAGTAAAAGGAGTTTTTCACATTCCTTTAGAAGATTTGTCCCAATATAGGAATGTTGCTTGCTCCGACATCTCTAAACCACCTCTGTAGTGGTTTCTCGATGTCTTAATATGCCGTGCATCAGAATGTCTTTTGTCGCGCTTTTATGTCACACCGTTTCTTGAGTAGTTTACAAAGATCTTGTGGGCTCCAGTGACACAAACCTTTGTCTCCCTCTCCACATGCCTTATTATTTCAAGTTTTGTTGCAAATGTCAACTTTGCCCTCTAGACATTCACAGTCATAACAACTCTCACAGAATTCAGTGGTTTTTGTACTCTTTTTACTGGTTTTCGTTTTGAGCAAAATGTGCGAGTGCCGAAAGCACAAGCTCAGAGGAAGGGATCAAGAAGAAAGAAGGTGGAACCCGCACACGGTGTGGTTGTGGTGGAACGCGAAGCAAGGGCTTCGTGGGTTTGGGTGGTCGAACCTCGAGCAAGGCTTCGTCAAGACTGTTGGTGGGCCCCGAGCAAGTCTTAGACAATGTGCCTGTGCTTGTGAGTGAGCACTGTGTGGCGCTGCAAGCACCCAAGCCACCACCGACATCTTGGGACCATGATTGGACTCTCCTCCTCCTCCAAATGTATGGCACCTTTGATTTGGCTTCTGTTCCTTTTGTTATGCTTTCAAAGCTTTTGTGTTTTTCCTTCCGCGGTTATGAAGAGTGGAACGCTTGCAAGATATGTTCTGTTCCTTTATTTATTTCTTTTTTTTTACGACTGTGTGCACGTGCTGTGCACCTTTTCTTTACTTTTGAATTTCATTACTATTAAATAGTGTTCCGTAACGCCAGGCTCGACTCACTCTCAGTTCCTACCGCCTCTCAGGAAGTCCATCGCCTAGGTTTGGCCCTAGCACCTGGACAGCGGTCCAATTCAAATTACAAGTTTGTTTTTATGGGATCTTTTCCAATCGAACCTGTGACTAACTTGTGTCAGGTTCAAGTGCTGTAGTGGATGCCAGTTTGTCACAGGTTCGGTTGGAAAAGATGCCATAAACAAACCAACTTGTAATCTGAATTGGACCGCTGTCCAGGTGCTAGGGCCACACCTAGGTGATGGATTCCGTAGAGGCGGTAGGAATTGAGAGTGACTTGTACCTGGCATTTCGAAACACTATTTATTAGTAATGAAATTTAAAATTAAAGAAAAGGTGCACAGGACGCACAAACGGACGTAAAAAAATGAAAATAAAGGAAAAGAACATATCTTGGAAGCCTTTTGCTCTTCGTAGCAGCGGCAAGAAAATCACAAAAGCTTCGAAAGCGTAACAAAGAGGGAACAGAAGCCAAATCAAAGACGCCATACATTTCGTATGAGGAAAGTCGAATCATGGTCGCAAGATGTCGGTGGTGGTTCCAGTCCCTGGCGGCACCAGTCGGAGTCGAGAACTTGTGGTGGCTTGGGTGGTTATAGTGCCGAACAGCGCTCGCTCACAAGCACATGCACGTTGTCGAAGCTTGCTCAGGGCCCACCAACCATCTTGACAAAGCCTTGTTCGGGGTTCGACCTCCCACACCACTGAAGCCTTGCTTGTTGTTCCAACCACTGAAGCCTAGCTCTACGCAGCTTCCGCCTTCCTTCTTTTTTTCTTTTTCTTCTCTTCCGAGCTCGTGTTTTCGGCACTCGTGCATCTTACACAAAACGGAAGCTAACGATGAAAAAAAATCTTTCAATTCTGTGACAGCAACATGTAGGCCTATTTGTTGGTTGATTCTAATGTCAAATATCCATGATTGTCCACATTGGATATCATTTGCCTGCGGTGTGTTCTGCAGCCACAAACATCTGCCATGCCACCACTACGCATTAGTGTTCAGTGGAGAAGCCTGCTACGTGGCTTCAGAGCATGCAGTCATTAATTTCAACACTAGGGAATTTGACAGTGATGTCTCATGCAAATGGACACCTCCGTTCCTAACCAGAGGCGTCCATAATGTGAGCTGTGCATAATAACAGGACAAAATGCAGGTATTTACCCGGTTGGTCCCCGAAAACTGTTTTTATATAGCAGAGTATCCATATTATTGAGACATGACTGTTTACCCACCCTGCCCGGGTCCTACTAGAGCGACAAAGAAAAACACCTGACACTGATATGCCTCAAGACTGGATAATACGCCAAAAAACGCAGACGAAATGAAGGAAGATCTGGGCAGGAGACGTCTTAACTTTTAACTGAATAGTTTACTTTGGTAAAAAAAATATATCTACTGATAGTAAGTGACACATGCTGTCAGAACACTGTAAACCTGATTCGCATGGTGTGATTTTACTTGTGAGTTTGCTGTTGTGACGTCACTCACTCAGCGAAATATAGGCATGGGGGAAGCTGCAGTGCCTGATGTCACAGGTGTAAATTTGCAAGCGAAATTGCGCCATGTGAAGTGGGCTGATGCGACTACTGAACACACTCCCCCAGAAACGAGCGTCATTGGCTCTGCAGACCGTGGAATTCTTTGTCATGTGTTAGTAATGAGGGTGTGCTCACATGAGTTGTTATTCTAGGATTTCATCAAGAAGGCATTGTGAATTTTCCTGTTTGTTTTTGTCTTGTAGCAGCCCATGACACTAGTCTTTTTCTAAGTTGGACTTGCACTCACAATGGACGCAGTGAATTGCTAGGTGACCTGGATAAAATACCAGGGTAACAACTCTTGTCTGAGGTGCACCCTTAGTGTCATTGTCTGACAGAATTTCACTCTCTGTGGGACTAGTGGCACTGGTTTCTGAGGAAGTGCATTTCGACCTTACAGTGTTCTGCCAGCAGGTGTCAGTTTTTTATCTGTATAGATGCTTTTAGGGAGTCAGTTACTCGAGCTGCCACCAGTCGGCGTGCTTAACGGGCTGCCATAGCTGACCTTCATTTTGTCCCCGTTGCTTTGCATTGTGTGCTGCACCGGTCACCACCGGAGCTTTGTTTTTGTGTTCTTTTACGACCCACGTTGAAGCCGAGTGTTTTCATTAGGTCTTTGATATTTCATGCTTTCATTTATCCATTTGATACCTATGTTTCATTATAGATGTTGTATTTTCTTATTTATAGAATGGAATCTGACAGCGAATGGATCAAGATACAAGATCATGGCCTAGGCTTCAGAGAACATGTAAGTTCATCACATTCTTTTGTTTTTGTTGCTAATAAAGGGCAGTCAACACCATTGCGACATATGAAAATTTCAACTGACGCAGTGAGGCTATCTCCAGATGCCCGTCGTTGGTTTGGCACGCAAATCCCCCAAATTTTTGGCAGTGAGGCTATCGCAGTCATGCTTCTTGGTGCATGTGCGCGCTTTTAGACATCGTTTCCATAGATAAAAGCCGAACCGCATCTAAGCGCTTTAGCGAGCGACGAGACGAGCGACAACGACGAGTCAGCAACGAAAGTTTCACACTGCCACCCGTCGCGGCGCTCGGCTTTTGGATTTCTAGAAAACCGCATGCAAGTGGTTTAGAGAGCAAGGAGCCAAGCGACTCGCTTCGCTTTCGCTCAATCAGTCGCGCGACGAGGCAAACCGCACGCAAGCGACCAAGACGATGAGCGACGTTTTCTAGAAATCCAAAAACCGAGCGATGCAACGGGCGACAGTAAGAAATCTTCGTCGCTGACTCATCATTGTCGCCGTTGCTCGTCTCGCCGCTCGCTTGAGCACTTACATGCAGTTCGGCTTTTACTTACGGAAACAATGTCTAAAGTTCGCACATGCAGCAAGAAGCACGACTGCGATAGCCTTACAGCGTCAGTTGAAATTTTTATGTGTCGCAATGGTATTGACTGCCCTTATTAGCGATAAAAACAAAATGTGATGAACTTAATGGTTTCTGAAGCCTAGGCCATAATCTTTTATCGTCGATCCATTCGCTGTCCGATTCCATTCTATAAATAAGAGAATACAAGAGCAATGTTCAAATGTAGATATCAAATGATTAAATGAAAGCCCGAAATATCAAAAGGACCTAAAGCAAACACACAATTTCAATGCAGAACGTAAAAGAACTCGAGAACAAAGCTCCGGTGGTGGCCGGTGCCGCACACAACGCGGAGCAACTGCGAGAAACTGAAGGTCGGCTATGGCGGCAGGATCACGTGACGTCAAGGTGGCAGCGGTGCACCCATGAAATGTTGCCTGAAAGGGTCTATATGTATTTCTGTTTTTTTATATGAACCATTCAGTTGAAGGTTATGCCGTGTCCTGTCCAGATCTTCCTTTGTTGTGTCTGTGTTTTTTTGGCGTATTATTCAGTGATGAATAGCCAACTTGCCATCTTAAGCCCCAAGACCATGCAGCATGCATACAAAGATATCTTTTGGCATTCTTGCAATAACTTGTGCTTACTTCATGAGCCTCGAAAAATGGGAAGCCTGCCAAAGGTATCTTCGTGTGCATGCTGAATGTATTTAAGTCGTGTTGGGGTCGGTTGTTCCTCTTGGTTGCTTTAGTAGGACTTTCATCCCATTTTACATTGTAAGTTTATAATACATTTTCACAAGAATTCTTGCTCACATTCATTGTATTTATTGATTCAATATAATCAAATCAGACTGAATGTTTTTCTGATCTGATTTTCTTTTGTGTTGTTTTAATTACTAGGGAATTTGGTTTTTTGTGGGTTTATAGCTTCAGGGCTGTCAGTGGAAGTTGAGACCACTTTATATTGCTATTTTAGAGGTAGCAAGGTGTAAAGTTGGGCAAGTTGGTTGATGGCCATATTGAATGGGTTAAAACAGTGCAAAAAAGATGGACCAGTAAAAGGAAAGACACAGCGCTGTGTTTGTGATTAAACATGAGGAAGATGCATAGAAAGGGGGGACGGACAACAAAGTTGTCCGTCCGTCCGTCCCCCTCCTTTTTATGTATCTTCCTCATGTGTAGTTACTCTTACCAACACGCTTGTTTTGTACGTAACTGTGTCTGTGTGTTTCCTTTTACTGGTCCTTCGTCTTTTTAGAGGTAGGTAACATAAATACCAAAAAGTACTTCTACGCATTTAAAGAAAAGCAGATAGAAAACATTGTCTTTACAGTGAAGTTGTACTTATGGCTTGGTTTTACTATCAAGAGAAACAAGAAAATTCCCTTGCGGCAATTCAGTCTGCTTTCAAACGATCTGAGCAACCTTCCACAGTACTGTATGTTATATGTGGTGTTCACATTGAGGTGCTTTAACTGGCTTTTATTTTGCATTTACTGACAGTAGTATTCTACAAATGGAGGGAAATCATGCTTGTCACTGTCAAATTCTGTAGTTCCTGCGTTCTGTATTCTCCTGCAGTATGAAAGACCCAGTGGGAGCGCCTGGCCGAGGCAGTGACTGGTGGGGGCACTGTGTGTGCTCTGGGAGATCCCAATCTACCCAAGGGGGAACTCACGTAGTGCTCAGCTAAAGCGCAATTCACACTTATCAGTTTTCGGGTTGACGGTGGAGAGCAGTTAATTCACATTATGTCACAGCAACTAATTCTGAAATGGCTGTCCGAGAGAAACTGGCCCGAGTCAAGGCAATTATTTTCACTTTTAAATAGCATGGTCCATGCCATCCTTCTGATTAATGATTCCGCTCTTCAAGACATTTTATTTTTCAAATATGAGACTCAGGTGTAACGTTAATATTTGTGCCTGTTTTCAAATTTTACACCAGAAACAACTGATAACGAAAACAATAATGAGCATGCTTACTTCGAGCCTCCATGATCACATCTCTGGGCGCAATGCCGATAAAGCAAACTTTTAGTCTGAACCTAAACCAAAAACGGTTAACAAGTTCAGGACCAGTTCAGCCCCGAGTGAGCGTCCTTTCCTCGAGGCAGAACAGAATCTCGTGGAGCGCACATATAGTGCCCACGGCCATCACGGCCACGCGCTTTTAGTACGTCTTTTATATTGAAGGAGACTGAACATACCACCAAGACCTTTTGGGTGGCCTTTCTGCTGTGTTATAATTTAATTAGGAGCATGGTTCATGTAAAACATATTTACTAAACATGCATCACTGGTTATCTTATTCCTTCTCCAGGTGCTGCTATCCAGCTCTACGTCACAGCCATGAAGTGGCCATGGGGTGAACCATGGACAACTGCTGTCTTAAGTACTCGAATCGGCAGAGCCACCTACTAGCTGTGAAGCCCAGTTGCCAGGCAGCAGATACTCGACCAGCAACCAGCCTTTGTCACTCTAGTGGGACACGAGAGCGACAAACAGAAACAAACGACAGCTACAAGCCTCCAACCCATTCAGCATGCCCGTGATGGTACCTTTGGCAGGCGTTTATTCGTTCGGTGCTCGTGAAATAAGCATGAGTGATTCTAAGCCTGTCAAAGATACCCTCGCGTGCATGATGCTTGTTTTTAAGCATAGCCTCCTTTATTCCACAAAGCCTCAAATCGCGAAAGACTCAGGTTTGAGACTTGTCGTCATTTGTTTCTGTTTGTCGCTGTAGTGGGACTCGGGGCATAAGCTAGCACCATGTACTGAACATGAAATAAAAAACCACTGTATCAAACTTGACTTGATTTTGCAGCTTCATTTGCATGCCAACTGCACAATAAATACAGCAGCTCGCACATGTTTTCAACTTTCATTTTATTGTTTAAGTATTCTGAGAAAATTACTGGAGCAGCTCCATTAATCGTGGGTCACTAAATCCGGAACAAGGTAGCAACCAGTTTTTTTCTGCACACAGCACCAAAAATTGGAGATGTCTGACTATATCTTATGCCACAAAAACATCCTTTGAATGACAACATAGACTTCCTTGGGAGAAGTCTGTAAATTCCCCGTATAGCCAAGATTGAATGACCAGAGAACTCCCACCCTGGCCCACACTGCATTTACACCGTTTTGCCAAGCTTGACTGACCACTGAACTGCCAGTGTGGCCCAGGATGCATTTAGACCGTTTTGCCAAGCTTGGCTGACCACTGAACTGCCAGCCTGGCCCAGGCTTGTTTTACACCGTTTAGCCAAGCTTGGCTGTACAAGGAACCCCCACTGAACTGCCGGGCCGGCTAGCCAGGCTGGGGCTAGCTTGCCCCTTGGAGCAAAACGGTGCTTGGGCCAGGGAAACTTTCCCCGGCTGCCCAAGCAGGCTCAAGCTTGAGCCGGTGAATTGTGCTGCTTGGGGTAGCTGCTTGAACTTATTGATCTGAGCTTGCACGTTGCAATGTTAAGGCAAGATGCAGATATAGTTAACGTCTCTCTAAAAAAATTGGGGGCACCTTATGCTTGGATGTCTAGCTTGATCAACTTGGAACGTCCAGCCGAATTGAAACAAGGATCTAGCCGAACTGAAGCATGCAGCCGAATTGAAACTTGTAGCCGAACTGAAGATTTAGCCAAACTGAAGCGTCCAGCCGAACTGAAACTTCTAGCCGAATTGAGGATGTAGCCGAACTGGAACGTCCAGCCGAATTGAAACTTCTAGCCGAATTGAGGCAATAGCCGAATTGAGGCGTCAGCCGGATTGGGACGACACCGACTTTCAGCTGGCTGGATTACTACCAAGACCAAGCTTATAAGTAAATTTGGCTGTCTCTAAAAGACAGATTTATTTATCTTCTAAATTCCTCTAAATTTATTTACTCTCTAATTTCCTCTGGGTCCTCTAAATTTCCGCTTGCGACACTTCCCTCACTTTCGAAGCACTTCGATGGTGAAAAATTTGTTGTGAATCGGATTTCTTTAGCTCACGGATGCGGCAGGCTATGCTTCTCGGGACGCGCTGACCCACGTCTTCTGTACAGCCCATTTAGGGCATTCGGACGGCTCTCCAATGCGTGCTTAGAGTGCCATCGGACGTGGGCACTTGAACGCTTGGCAAGAGTACCACGGCACTCTAGACACAGGCTTTTTCAAAGGCCATGCTAGATGGAGGAAGCTACCGCTAGTTACAGAACATACAGACATTTTCGCTCATTCATTTTAACTGAGCTTCTGTCGTTCGTGTTTCGTACCTCGGGGACATTGAACATAAGAAGCATAGCATACTTTTTAACATATCGTAGGGCGACATAGAGCAGTCTACGTTCTTCCCAAAATAATTGAGCTATCGCTTGCTGTGTAGAATCAACTGAACGTAAGGTGAACCCGTCAATGGCAGTTTAAATGTGGCTCTGTTGGACAGCGAAATAAGACTTCTGTAATACACACTAATGTATCTATATTTAAAGCCAGTGAGATCCGTACCACAAATATCGATATCCGGAATGCTACGCGGTACTTCCGCTGTACATTAGGAACTGTTTGATGAACAGCGGAAAAGAGCAGCGATCTTGAATGTTCCCTTATATCGCAAACCTTCCTGTCAAGGGAGCTTCGGAGAGCGAGGTTAAAACAGTTAAAGGATGTAGCAAACTGTGCAGAGTCAAAGGTTTGACCCCCCAGAGCTTTTCTTGAACAGAGCAGAAGACTGATCGACTCCCGCGCTTCGGAAAGTAAAATGTAAATATTGAAAAAAAAAAGGTAGTAGTCAAGCCAAGTTTATTTAATGACTCAAAACAAAGACCGCATAACAAGTTTGGAAATCATCGCTAACAACTTTTCCAAACGCCCTGGCTCCGTCGTTTATTTTCTCCACGGCGGTGAAAATAAGGGAGCCCCTAGTGTCACGTACCATAAACCTGGCTTGCCGCCATGTATAGGTTTTTTCAACCTACACAAGGCTTCGAAACGAACGCCGTGTTTAGGGCGACGCTTTATGAAATGGTCGTCACGTGGCGTATGCAATAGATCGCGCGAAGCCGACCTCTTCTGTCACGGAGGGAGGTTTTCCTCTTTGATTGCTTTTAATGCGAATTTGGAAAAAAATACTTTTTCTATACTAAATACCTGTTCCTAACATCAGTGAGGTCGGACTCAGCAGTAACTTGAAACGACCCCCCAAAAATATAACAATGCCCCAAAAACATCCCTGGGCTACATAACAACCCTAGGCACTTACGTAACGAAACATAATCGCACACGCGCGTCAGCATCCGCTCACACACCCGTTTACACACTAATCTATATGTTTATTGTTTAATATATCTGTGTAGCAAAAACATTAATTGCCTATTGCTTGGATGAAGAAGTGTCCCCCGCTCCAATGATCTTCCTGCCGCAGGTAATAATTAAGTTAATAAATACTGAAATATAAACCCGTCAAGGCAGGCAGTACCAACTCATTTATTAAAACATCCTTGCCCATCTCCCCCCCCCCCAAAAAAAAAAGAAAAGAAAAAAAAGAAGAAAAAAAAAAAGCGGATAGGAAAAAAAGGTTTTCCCGAGAAAACGAAAAAAATACCTGCGCCGAACAGCGTCGAACTTGCGCCGAACCCATAGCGGCGCCATCTATCGACCGCCCGTGATATCGCGAGGAGAAACTAACTCTCGTTACAGTTACTCTCGAGGTCGAG
The DNA here is from genome assembly GCF_016920785.2 of Ixodes scapularis. NCBI lineage: Eukaryota > Metazoa > Arthropoda > Arachnida > Ixodida > Ixodidae > Ixodes > Ixodes scapularis. Next base: position 36,054 of record NW_024610100.1, on the reverse strand, counting down.
GGAGGGTTAAGGGAGAGTATCATCGAAAGAAGCGGTCGGGAAAGAGTAACTTCCATGCAGATAGAGTTAAAGGAGAGTAAGTTAGGGCACTTACTCTCCCTTGACACCTTTTTTTTTTTAGAGTGCAGCAATATGTGAGTGGGGCTCCTTTGCAATGAGCCGCCGGCAAACAAAACAACATACTGCAGTTGCGAGGCATTTCATAAAGGGTTTCACCACGCATAAAAACCAAAACTATGCGCCGTTTATAGAATAATTATGCAGTAAATCGAGACCACAGCTAGACGCAACACAGGCGCTTAATGGTTCGGGCATGGTTGTTACTGATGTTTAGGTTACGTGCTTATGCGAATCAGTTTGTTAGAGCAAATATTTGTTGTCTCAACTAAAGTGTGGTACTGGAGTCGTCAGTGTCAAGCTTACCTCGCTCATCTCCTTCAGGTTCGCGAGGGTCAACCAAGGTTGTTCAGAAGGAAGCCGAAGTTTCTCTCAACGTAGAACATCAACTTGTTTGTGATGGTGGAAATCACTGAGTAATTCCTGCAAAAGTGCTCTTGGCGATCGTACAAGAGGTTTGGTAGACTAACCTTCGCAGGCACATGCACAGAGCTCCTCGGGCTGATACGTGCACCCCCTGGGCGCTTGGCACGCTTTGAGGCAAATCCAGACCGCTCACCAGTGTGGGAAAAATCCGCTTTCTCGAAGCGGAACTGCATTCTAAAAGTCTGCTCTGAAAGAGCATCGATGTTCAGGAGCCCCCGCCGTGAGACGTATAACCTCCGCTTTGGCTCGAGTTTTCGATGCATGAGATGCATGTCCCCCCAGCTGAGCTCTGACAAATACTAGGGATGCCACAACACACTGCAGTGAACCATAAATAAAACTGCTGGTCGCCCAATCCTAAAAAAGAAAAAAAAAACACGTTCACGATACACTGTAAACGAAAAGTAGCCCGGATGGGGGTTTTAAAGAATAAGATACCGATTAAACTCCCAAGCCTAAAGCATTCACTCCCGCACATGGGAGTATAAAAACTAGAAACCACCACTTTACTCTGGTCGCTAAGAGACGAGGTATAAAAGCGGCAACACCTGATATTACTCCCATTTTAAACTGGAGTTCTTGTATGACAACCCTCCGCAAGACGAAATGGGAGGTGAAAATACTCCCATCCGTCCACCCGTCCGCGGGAGATCGGCCGCCATTGACGCAGCCGGCGTTTCCCCCGTTCCGCTGAGTCCCGGCTCTGGCACCAACGGGTTTCCCGTCGTGGAAGAGTACGTTATAATGGGTCCAAGACGTTTTGGGGCTGGTTTTTGTCCAAAATCCCGACGCTCTCGAACAACAAATATTACACTAGTGAAAAACCAATCACAAAATACGAACTTTTCGCTCAATCTGGCGAATACTCAAAAGTTGAGGGTAGTATGGGGAAGCAGAAGGCAATCCAGCTCTTTTCGGGCAGACTCAAGTATAGTGCAACCATTGTGTGTTGTTTAAAGGCCCTTTCACACGATGCATTTTTCTGGCGCATCTTGACTCGCGATACGAGTTTCGTGAAATGAATGCGCCGTCTGAACAGGACCGAAAAATGTGCGTCTGCATCTCCCTGGGTTTTCACGAAAAACACAGCCAACGGCCTCTCGAGAAAGCTTTCACGCGATCTCAAAAGGATAAGAGAGCCGTTGGCGGGGCCCGGTGGCGGATTAAGAGGGGGCGGGGGCGGGCGGTCTGTCCAGATGTTCTGACTTCCTCTTGATTTGTGCATGTGTAAAAATTTAGGGCGGGAAAACAAAGGGAAGGGGGGGGGGGGGGGGAGGGGGGTTTCAAAAGACATCTGATACGCTAACCTCCCCTCTCTGGAAATACCTGCGTCGGTACCTGGCGGGGCCAGATTTCTTCCCGATTCCAAGCCATAGCAGAAAAAAAGTAAATAAACACGGCGCGATCCACGGATGGATACGTAGGTTGCGTTTTCTTGGTCCACACGAGTTCGGGTGCGCTCAGGTCGGTGGCGCGTGGCAGCTTTCTCGATTTTTGTGCGCTCGTAGCGACGAGCGCGAACGTTGCACGCCGCCGCCAAGAATGCTCTATTCGCGTCATGAACGAGCCCGGAGAGTGCTGCCCGACGGCGGTGACTACCCAGAAGCCCACGCGCGAGCGCCCCATTCGGGAATTCGGGGCAGCTGGGGCCAGTGTGGTGCTCGAGGCGCTCACTTCTGCGATCTGAATCTGCCGTTCTTGCCGCGTGTCGTCTGCTGTACACGTTTTTCCGTGCTGGTGTGCATTTCTAACGTTCGTGCGCTCGACTGGGCGATTGTGCGCGTGGACGTGGACTGCTCCGAGGATGTGCTACCGCCGTTAGGCCTATCTGTCCAACGAGCCCGGGCCCATAGGCCTAACAGCCGGTGGTGGTGGTGGTGTGCCGGCGAAAGCGGAAAGCTCCATGACGCGTCAAAGGTAGAGTTAATTAGAATTAACGATGACCTCATGTGTGTTCTATATTTTATCATGTGCTAGTCGTACGTTAAGGCAGCCGTTCCCGGTCGAAACAAGCGCCATCGAATGTACGGGAACGGAATTCGGGGCAGCTGGGGCCAGTGTGGTGCTCGAGGCGCTCATTTCTGCGAACTGAACCTGCCGTTCTTGCCGCGTGTCGTCTTCTGTCCACGTTTTCCCGTGCTGGTGTGCATATTTAACGTCCGTGCGCTTACTGGGCGATTGTGGACGTGAACTGCTCCGAGGATGTGCTACCGCCATTAGGCCTATCTGTCTAGCGAGCTCGGGCCCATAGGCCTAACAGCCGGTGGTGGTGGTGGTGGGGTGCCGGCACAAGCGGGAATCTCCATGACGCGCCAAAGGTAGAGTTAATTAGAATTAAGGATGACCTCATGTTTGTGTGCTATATTTTATCATGTGCTAGTCGTACGTAATGGCAGCCGTTCCCGGTCGAAACAAGCGCCATCGAATGTACGGGAACGGTGGACCCAATGAAACATTTTAACCAAGCCGGCCAGAAATTTTCATCTGGAGTGTCTCGGCTAGGTAAACGATAGCAGCGGTCCGCGATGAAAGTGGGACTAAATTTTTGCATTGCTTGCAAAGGTTCTGTGAAATGCGCTACAATTTCAAACGCGTACGTTGTGTAATTAGGCTTCGTCCGCTTTCTTCGGTGTCAGTTTCTTGACTCGGCGAACAGACTGGCCATCTGTCAGAAAGAGGTCGCTATGGAATATCGATTTCATCGAAGCATTCCGGCGGAATCACCAGAGTCGCTTGACACCACTCCGGAAAATCCGCCAAGCAGCTAGTTTCGACAAACCCGACAGTGTGATTTGTGTTTTGTCACATTTGTGTGAGATTTTGGAGAAAATAAATGCTGGTCTGCATTCGTTATCCCCCAACATTTGTTTGTCTTCGATCTGCTAACCACTACCCCGAATCGTTGTTTTGAAGTGGGTCCAAACCACGGAAACGAAAAGGTACCGACTGGGAATCCGACATACGGTACGTGTAAATACGACGCGGTTGCCGCGAAGACACGCATGCTCAAGGTGGCAGCTCGTCGGAATGCGCTGGCTGGCCGCGCTGATAAACCAGACATTGGCGTAGCCAGGTCGTGTTCAAGGGTCGAAGCACCTTCGACCCTTTCCTTTTTCCTCTTTCCTCCTTTCCCTTTTTCATTGTCAGCTTTTTTTTTTTTTTTTTTTTTTTTGTGAAGGCATTAAAAGTCCTATGTGCTTCTCTTTCTGTTCGACAACCCACTACGGCGAGGGGCCGGAACATTCCAAAGCAAAACGAAGATGACAACACTGTCCGTGGACTGCGTGAGCGTGAGAAATAGAAGTCCGGCTCCGGCTTTCCGAAGAGCTCTCGTCAAACTCGACAGTGTTATTAGCAACCTAAGCCTTTCTTCGGGCTCGCAGGTACGGATGACTCCGCTCCTGACGTCACATAAGCCGCGAAATCCTGACCTCGAAGGACGCTGGCCTCGCCTCGGAGAATGCAGGCGGCTTGAATAAAGTTCCCCTACTCTTTGAGCCTCAAGGACTCCACGCCACTATCAGGGCAGCGAAACAAAATTTCAAAATAGCAATACTTTGACTTTGCAAACCCTACAACCCTACAAACAGGACGACAAAATGACAAACAGCTTAGCTTTCTTTTTTTCTTTTCGTCCCGTCTTTTATTTGTTTTGGGGGCATACCAAAATGTAAAAAAGAAAAAAAAAGAAGAAAAAAGCGGGAGAGAGATGCGGCAGCATATGCACCGTAGAAGCACTTTGGAACGCTCATAATACTTTTGGTTTCAAAGCGTACCGAGGTTACTTCTTTAATCACTGCAGTGGGTAATGTTTATAATCCTGCGTTCAACACGTGAGTCGTGAAAGTTCCTTTACGTATATAGACTCTCAAAAATTAATTCAATAGCCAAAGCTGTCGCTTGACGCTTTTTTTAAATAATGATTATTGACCTACAACTTCAAGCGTGCCATCAACGTCTCCAACAGAGTCGGCACATTCACGTCAGGCAGCATCGTCCGCCCTAGGCGAGAGCAATGTCATGGCCCACGACGTCGGTATCAATGTCGCAATCCTCGGGTTTGGCCAATCACCAGCCTGTGCGGAGCATTCGTTTCATTAAACAAACTGTCTGAGGAAGTTCTGGTTTGGACACAGATGTGAAGGGACCGCACCGCTTAGCGCGTGTCACCGGTAGAGGTCTTGATCTTGGTCTTGTATTCTAATGTCAATCGCCTGCTGCAAATCCTGGCCACCATGCCCGTTAGCGCCGCTGAGGCGGAGCGTTCGGTCTCGAGACTCCGAAGACGGGAGCCATACCTGAGAGCATCAACGTCCCCGGAGCGCTTGCTACTCCGTTCTTAGCTCGGACCAGAAGCTCCGCCTTCAGCGCGAGCTCGCTGGCTTCCGCTGTGCTTTGTTTGCGCGCGCCTGCGCGTTCATACTTGTGCCAGCAAGGGCAGAAAGCTCGCGCTGAAGGCGGAGCTTCTAGTCTCAGCTAAGGGTGAACGGAGTATAGGGGTTGCACTTTTGAACATTCACGGGAACATCCAAGACAGCTCCGAAAGGGTCCTCTCGCTTCTTTCGATCGACCGACCGCAGCTTCCACTAAATGTTTAGACCCCACAAAACGATAGAAACTGGTACTTTTCTCTGCCACTTTCTCGGAAAACCACAACGAAGAACGAAAAAAACCAGAAACATGACCACAACACGATCATTTCTGAAAAATGTGCGCAGGAACAATGAGCGTGACGTTTCACTTGCTCGTTGCCCCGGTCAGTGCGCATTGGAGTTTTTATGTGTAATCGTATTCTAAACTTCGCTATTCTTTGGCACTCTTACGTAGTTTTCAGTCATTGGATACCCCAGTGTTCCACAGAGAAGGGAACGCACCGGAATATTTTGTGAACCTGTCTAGACTTTTTTGTTCAAAGCGCATTATTATATTTTATGATTGCGTGTTCTCGTTGTTCCACAGTAAAGTTCCCCTCTTTAAAGATCGGAGGGACGAAATAAAAAAGGTTGAATTCTTGTCTTCTGAGAAACAGAAAAATAGCAACTAAAATTGTGTTTCCGGGATTTCTTTTCCTCTTTCTTGATTTTTTTTTTCTACTTTTGAATGGTCTGGGCAAAGGAAAGCATCCCCTGAAAACATTTCCTGGCTACGGCACTGGCGGACTGCTTTCTAACTGTTCGCGTACCGGATCGCCGTGCAATGCTCGAAAAGGACAACGAGCTGGCGTGTTATCTCCGATGGGTGGAAAACGCACCAATCTCACCGTGCCCTTTTATTTCGATATGGCGTAAAATGTGCGTGAAATATCAACAGGTAAAGTGACAAGATTTAGGCACATAAACAAAATCAATCATACTGTGAATTAAAGTCATCCATCTTTATATTTAATCCCGTGTAGGTATGCCGCGAACTTTTTTCGACCGAAGTTTCGATGATCGATTCAAGTGGTTCAAAAGATTTCGAATTTTCGAACTTTCCATATTGAGAAATTCGACGGAAGTCGAATTTTTGAACTTACTAAACTAAGAAGTTCGACGCTTTCCGAGATTTCGAACTTATTACCCGGCAAAATTCGATGCTTGCCGAACTTTCGAACTTGATAGACTAAAAAATCGATGATTTTCGAACTTTCGACCTTCTTGCACTAAAAAGGTCGAAGTTTTTCGAACTTTCAAACTTCCTACGCTAAGAAATTCGAAAATTTACGAACTTTCGAACTTATTAATCTACAGAATTCAAAAATTGTCGAACTTTCGATTCCTGAAACGTCAAAAATTTGACGAACTTCGAGCTTTTAGGGTAAAAGTTCGAAGTTCGTCGAACTTCAAAAAACCGGCGGGCGGTTTCATTTAGATTCAAGCAGTGAGGTACATTCGCAATTTTTTTTTTCGCAATTTTACATGCGTTGCCACATTCCTTGCGAAAGACAATGCCGTTTATTTCAATCATCTGGCATGCTTGGTTTTAAAGAAATAGATTCCCGAAGGAGCGAGGAAGGACGACGGGTTTTTGACAATTGTCGTTCGTGCCGTATTTGAAGCGCGCTATAGCCGAAGCTATTTATGGTAGAGATGTTAAACTTTTTAAGAATGATCGAAGTATAGCCTAGGTAAGTGTCGTCTTAAGATATGATTATTGTTGTTCAAGACGAGTTTCGAAGAAATATCAAAACATATACCTACGGGCAATTATGCCCTAAACTTGGTAATTTTTTTCGCCTACATTCTTTAGGTATCGCAGTTAAATTAACATCAGAGACAGTACATATCATTACCATCTACAGAATACAAAATGATGTATTTCTTTTTTTTTCCCCGTTGAGGAACAAATTAACTCATGGGGGAAGATTTCTAAAATTGTTCAAGTTCAGCATGTCATTAAAAAAAAACACATTTTTGTTCTCAATTTACGTTTTTGGGATGTGTTTCTTTTGGCCTGTACACATTTTGGTGGGAGAAACTTGTTTCATAGTTCTGGGCCTCTGAATATGCAAGAATACAACACTTCCGGCTGGTTCTTGATAGTTCTTTTTTCTCTCCAGCTTTTTATTTTTGCATTTATTGTTATGTGTATTTATTGATTATTTTTTACCAATGGCACAGTTATTTAGTGCGAAAAGACATAGCTTTGAACTTCCGAGCCACCGAGCATGTGACGAGTAGTGCCTTCTGACAACGAGTTTCTAACAATGACCATCTACGCGATCTTTTATGCAGTGAAGAGCGACAGTAGCTATACATATGCATAAATAATTTCAGATTAAAAGAAGCTAGACCATGCCCTCTTTCCCTGTATTGTTTTCTTTAACAGTCCGAAATATCTGGGAGGGGGAGGGGGGGGGGGGAGGGAGGGACTGGAGCCCCCCCCCCCCCCCCCCCCTCCGTTTTTCCGCTTCCGACGCCACTGGTATTGTAGAACGCTCCTCGACCTCAAGTTGCATCAACTTCTGTGCTTTTTGCTCGGCGTTTCTTCCGCCCCGGAAAATAAACCTCCAAAGCAATTACAAACAAAAAAAATGTCAAGATGCAGGCAAGCTGGTGTATGTTGATCATGATACAAAATACCCCGAGACTGGGAATGAAATTCGCAAGAAATAGTGTAAAAAGAAAGAAAAAAAGGAACAGGACAACGTCTCAAACTTAGCTGAGTTGAGTTTGAGACGTTTTCCTGAGCTGAGTTTGAGACGTTGTCCTGTCCCCTTTTTTTCTGTCTTCTTACAATTTTTCTTTAAAATTTCATTCCCAGAGCTGAGTTTGAGGCGTTGTCCTGTCCCTTTCTTTCTGCCTTCTTACACTTTTTCTTCAAAATTTAATTCCCAGTCTCAGGATTTTGCATCATGTACAAACTAAACTTACTATATGCCAGCGCATAGCCTCCTCTGGAGGCTATGGCCAGCGTCACTCGGGCGGCGTTTGATCGGATTACTGCTAGCGTGCAAGGGGGTAGGGGGGCAGTTTGCCAGATCACTTCAAGGTTTCTCTGAGCCTCAACCACCTGCCTGCCCCCGGACGTTTTGAACTGGATGAGTATCGTTAAACAGTGCGTTCGTAGAATCACTACTTCGTGATGCACGTTAATGACCACCCCGGGCTGGCGGTCACAATTACTGATCTATTGTCACAGGTCACTCTGCACTGGCAAATATTCCAGCACATCCCGGACACTCGCCGTCTCATTTAATTGCCTGACCAACTTCGCGCAGTCTAAATATCACACCCGAACTTTTCTAAACCTGATTTCGTGAAAACCAGTGTGGCGTGAAAACGTTATTTGAAACTGAAACTGGTGGCGGAACGTGAAAACCCGACTTCGAACTTTGCGCACTTGGACATCAAAAAAATTTAAAACCTTAAAAGTCTTTTTTTTTTTTAATTTTGTTTTGAAAGAGAATCAAAACCTTCGACCTTTTCGAACTTCATGTAAAAAGAAAATCGAAATCTTGGAATTTATCGACCTTTGTCTTTAAAAATTCGAAACGCTCGAATTTTTGATCTAAAGCAATTCGAAACGTTCAAATCTCTCGAATTTCAAATTAGGGAAGTGCGAAATCTTTAAATTTATCCAACCTCAAGTAAACAAAAATTCGAAATAATCGACCCCAACTTTTAGAAACCGTGAAAGCTTCGAACTTTTCGATTTCGAAACCCCGCGATTTAGGAAAGCTGCGAATTTTTCGATTTCAAACCTCCGTATAGTCGAAAATATAGAAGCCTTTCGAATTCGAGCATCAGTTCGGGTCGAAACCTTTCGAAATCGACCCTAGGGTGGTTCGCGGCATCCCTAATCACGTGCAAAAATAAATATGTTCAAAAATTCATTTGCAAAAAAAAAAAAAAAAAAAAAAAAAGAAAAAGATTTTGTATTAAAGCGATAGGCAGCATTATCTTCAATCTACCTTTCAAATCCAGGTTCCGATAATTTTAGTGGTTTTAAGTACTATTTGTATCCGATAAAATGATTTTATCTTTTTCGGTTTTGAAACCGAAACCGAAACAGGGTGCCTATGGCAGGTGGCGCTAGCTATCGCCCAAAATCTCCCCGCTCATATCGTGTTTTGAATGGGCGTCCACAACTTTGCTCTCAGAGGCGAGTCGTCGGGTGTCGTCGTCTTGTGTCGTCGTCTTGTGCCGGTGTAGGACGCCGATCTCACTACCCCTCTGCTTCGACTACGGTAGTGGTTATGGCGTACGCCAAAATCAATACCGTAGTCATTTCGGCGTACGCCATAGTCAATACCGTAGTCTTTTTCGCATACCCCAAACACACTACCCTTACGCCAAATTCAATACCTTGAATAACGTCGGTTCAGCAGGGGTTGAGCCAGTTGAGCTCCGCATTTCGCTAAAACTGGCGGAAGTAACTTTCTGCAGCAAAATACCCTGATTGTTTGTTGTTGTTTGTATGAGCAGCGGAACGCGCGCGGCAGGCGTTGTTAATTTTGATTAGCGTTGATACGGCTGACGGCACAAGCAAGGAAGCTTGGAGTGATTCTGTGTGAATGTGATTTGACATCGCTTCTTTCTGTTTCTTCGATCGTGGTGCAAATGCAGGTGCCCGACTCCCGAACGATTCGAAGGCAAGAGTGGTAGCCCACCTGTCCGCTGGTCTCAATCGCATGCACTGTCGTCATTTTGGGCACATCGGAAGAAAATAAGACGCTCACTATTTTAAATAGCGTGCGATCGGCCTGTCTAGGTTCTGGCGACACCGTTTCAGGCTGTATATGAGAAAATTTAGCCACTACAGTACGACTGCTAGCCTGGGGTATGTGCCTCACAACAGATCGAAACGCGGTGGGGGTGGGGATCCCTGGCAGCGGGACCTTTCGCTGTACGAGCTGCGGTGCGCTAACACACTCGACCTCCGATACCCCCTTGGGTCACAGCGCTTGCTGAAAGAAGTTTGGATCGTTTTACGCAGATTTTGCAGTGCGTACGAGACGCACAACTGCTACGTACTACGTCCTAGATGCCCAAACTGAGGCTCGCTACTTGTGCGCGGCTCTCGTGATCTGGAGAACAGTATGCTCGCCATGAAAATGTTGCAGTGAGAAGTACGGAAAAGTAATATTATAACAGTAGAGTATTTAAAACTGGCTTGCATTGTCACTGAACATATGAAAACAAAACTGATTAGGAATGCCAATCAGGCAATCAGATCGGGTAGGAATGTGATATAATGTGCTCAAGTTACGTGTGAAGTTGAGTCGGCACAGGAATTCAAACTTGTTGGCCCCGCCCCCGCTCCTAAATTCTTCCAATGTTGCTGTCAGTTTTTTTTTTTTTTTTTTTTTTTTTTTTTTTTATTATTATTATTATTATTATTGTAACTTTAAAGGTCCCAACAGGGGCATTACATAAGGAGCGGGGGGGGGGGGGGGGGGGGGAGTACATAGAAAATACAAAAGATCAACATATGAACAGACAGGTGGCTGGCACCTACAGTGCTGGTGAGTAATATAAACAGTGAGAACAAGTGTGTGTGAAATAAAACTGGTACATAAATACACTAGCTAAAAGAGTAATCGAAGCATTGTGGAACAAGACGGGGTCACCTATTGCCGGGCAGAACCAGGGTAATCACCGACTCGCACCAAGCATACCAGAGCTTCCAGTCGGGCTTGGTGTCCTGAAAAGCGCTGCAGGTGCTCAAAAACGAAAGACCCCCAAAGGAGCCCATAGAATTTGAATGGGTACCTGCCCACTCCGTGGTAGAGGGCAACAAACTTGCTCACCAGCAGTCCTGCGCGCTGACTTACCGGGCCACAGTCATGGAAGAGGTACAGGACCAACCCATGGTGACCTAAAAGGAAATACTAGTCGCACTCTACTGCAAGGATAGGCGAAGACTGCCAGCCCCGCATCCTAAGCTAACGCTGGAGGAACAGGTAGCGTATAGGCAAATTCAGTCGGGGTCCTTCCCCCACCCCCTTTTACTCAGTCGCATATGTTCCCCACTCAATACAGTGGGAACTGCCCAGTGTGCCACGAGATAGGAACCCTCCGTCACAAAATAGGCGAGTGTAGATTCAATCAAGACCACCCAGTACCCCCACCCTTCCCCCTGTAGAGCGATGGGAGAACTTGCTGTCCAGCCCCGCCCTGGAGAATCAGCTTCAATTGGTCAATAGGGGCCAGGCAGACAAGGCAGCATATAGGATCTCGTGAAGAGGGAAGCCCTTCCATCCGGCAGAGACCATCGTGCTGAAATGCTCAGAATAAAAGTTTATTCAATCTCTCCCTCTCTGATTGTTTGAAGTAGTTTGTGATCCGAGATTTGTGACGTGGGGTGGTTTAGTTGTGCCGATGCTCTTCTAGGAGGAAGTAGCAGTGAGTTATGAAGCATTGGATTATAATAGAAAATTTTATGAAACGGGGTTAAGCATGATATCTTATGGCATGACTTATACAGCTGGAGTTTCAGTGCAGAGACACTAGTTCTTCGGTAATGATCATTAAGAATCAACCTGGCCGTGCGATTTTGAACTGACTCAAGATGGTTAATGGGATAAATTTGATGAGCATTCCGAATTGATACAACTTTGGTCCAACGTAAGTCTCGTATGCCATTATCTGGAGATGAGATGGTGGCACCTTCAGATTTCTTTTGATGTACCCGAGAGTGTGCGAAGCCTCTGCTGAGTCTGTTTCAATGTGGTTATTCCAGGTTAAGTCAATAGGCAGTGTTGCACCAAAATATTTATAGATGGAGGCAGGCAGAGATGATTAGTCCAGAGCCAATGGAATACGAAAAACATGATGTTACATGTTTCCAAGTAAAGCGAAGTACTTTACATTTTGACATGTTTAATGACATAAGTCATTTGAAATACCAGGCATGAATCAGGTCAAGATCACTCGGAAGATTTAAATGGTCATCAGACAGTAATTTTGCGATATAGGACACAATCGTAAGCAAAGAGACAAAGCCTACAATTGATAAGTCGTTAATAAAAATAAGAAACAGTAGTGGACCTAGTAATGCCTCCTGTGGAACTCCAGATATAACGTTAGTAAAGTCTGGCATATGGTTGTTAGCCAGAGTGCGAGAAAAAAGAAAGTCATGAATCCAAGAAAGGACCAAAGGGTCGATACCCAGGATAGAAAGTTTTGAAATTAGATGACGATGAGGAACTCTGTCGAATGCCTTCGAGAAGTCGAGGAATACAGCATCGGTTTGGCCCTGCGAGTCAAGGTTAGTGATTAACTTGTGTTTGAGTTCAAAAAGTTGCGTCTCGCATGAAAAACCCCTACGAAATTCATGAATTGATGATTGTAAAAAATATGATTGGCTTCTTAATATGATATGGGAAGATAGTTTGAGGCCAGCACACAATCACCGCTTTTAAAGACTGGAATGGCCTTCCCCAGCTTCCAGTCCAATGGTATACGCCGTTCCACCTTCAGTCCGAGCACACTGGACGCCACGAGCTATCCCAGCCGATCCAGTGTCGGGAGAAAATCGTGTGACCTTTTGGTTGGCCAGAGCGACGCAGGGAGCTCAAGGTCACATGACACTCTCTCAACGCTGGATTGGCTGGGATAGCTCCTAGCGTCCGCTGCGCTCGGACTGAAGGTGAAACGGAGTATAGGCAATACTGCTGTAATGACTAAGAAAATATGAATGTGAGGAATTCACTAGATATTACTTTGGTGTTGCTAAGAATCTTGGGGCTAATATTGTCTGGACGACAAGATGATAAGAGTTTTAAACCTATAAGTCAAAGTATTCTGGAAGCAGAAATGTTAGTGTCATTGGGGGCCATGGGCTCAAAACCCTCAAAACCAGAGCAAGGCAAACTATATGTATATGATTGACGCTTTCGTTTGATAGTATGAAAGAGAAATATTTGTTTAAAGCTGTAGTGCAATGTGGCTCAGACACTGCGTCTACATTTTCATTCTTTAGTCGGATAGAGTCAGTATTATCTCTGGGTGAAAATACCTTCCAGAACTTCTGGGGGTTACTTTGCAGAATTCTTGGCAGGCCCAAAGAAAATAACTTTTTTTTCGTCAACCTTACGCTCTGTACAAGATTTGAGACATGAGAAATGTTTGTCCCAGACTTTGTTATTATTTACTTTTTTAGCTCTTTTATACATGTGCTTCTTTTTGTTATTTATAATGATTGTAAAGTTTTATATTGTACCAGGGGTTATGCCCGTCGCTGTGTACAATAACATTCGGAACAAATTGCTCAGTTAAAATATTAAGTTTGTTTTTAAATAGCGACGAGTTTTTTTCCACCGATCTTGAACGAAGGTTTTCGACATACGACTGATAGAACGATGACACGTTCCGATTTATGGTGACGTAGTAATCACCTCTGTTATAGCTCACGAATTGTTTGAACAGTTGGGCTCAGCGTCGGCACAGGGATAGATAACTCGATGATCAAGATGCCGTGGTCACCTAAGCCAGCAACACAGTTGACAGTTTTTATTATTTCTGTTGTGCTTGTAAGGGTACGGTCAAGAATATTGTCGCCACAGGTGGGTTGTTCAACAACTGGGGTGAGGTTAAAATTCGAACAGTTATTGAAAAACTCTCGCGCAGCATTCGAGCTGCTCGTGGTAAGATGAACCCAGTCAATGTTTGGAAAATTTAAGTCGTCAAAGATAGCAAAGTCTCCTTTTGGGTAAAGACTTTAAATGTCGAGCAGTATGGTGCGCAAAGTGTTGCAGCGCTCAGAACCATTGTTCGGTGCCCGATAATATGATGGGCAGGAGATCAAACTGTAAGGGGTACTTTACTTGAACCTGTCCCCACAGCCCGGTGTTTACTACCAGAGCATATAACAAAGAAATTGAACTTCGTCATCAGTCGTGGGCACGTTAACAGCAAAAAGTAACAGTGTTACTGTTACAATTACCTGGGGGGGAAAAGTAACACTGTTACAGTGACAGTTACCGGCTTCAAAAAGTAAAATGCTACAGTTACTGCAAAAAGAATAACGCCTTTATTTTCTCGTTACAGTACAAAAATTGGACTTAAGCAATCACAAACTAAAACAATATTATTTTATTTGTTACACTACAGTAAGAAGAAAGGTAAATTGAGAAATTAGAAAAATTTAAACTCGAAGGGTGTTTCTTTTTTTTGCGTGATTTGCCATCTCAGCATTTTGATGTGCATAATTTATTTGCAATAATTGATAAGCCAATGTTTTTGATGAGCGACATCGAAGATGACGCTTCAAAGGCCGCTTTTTATACGACCAAAGCTCTGGTAAGAGCGAAGCACTCGTATCCAGACCGTGCATGACAAGCAGTCTTGGGCAGTAACTATAGTTACTAGCGTTACTGGTAGCTATAGAGTTACTTTTTGGTAACGAGTTACTCTTTACTGCTGATAACTTGTAACTGTAAGACTGTTTCTTTTGTATTGGGTAACTGTAACTGTAACTCCACACATTAAACAAACAAAAAAATTGTCTGGTTTAGCACCACGACTGAGAATCGAGTCAGCACGAAACCAATTTTAAGGAAGCAGCACCTGTGGTGGTAGGGGCGGCGAACAATGGCCGTTTCACTGACTTTGTCTCACTCTTTTCATGTGGGGACCATCTGCGGGTGTCGGTGCTCGTGCAATATGTCTCTGAGTGTTCCGTCTGGGCTGTGTCTGCACCCCCCTCTCCCTTCGCCTTTGCAGGATATGTCCGTGCTGTCATTTTTACACCCAGCGGGTCACCGTCTCCTCTTCCCTATTAGTTTTCAAGGAAGCCGTCCCCACATTGTGCAGGAAGCCGGCACTTGTTTCACTTATTTGTTCTCTTCAGAGCCGCTCGAGTAAACACGAAGGCAGGTTCAAATGAAATTGCCTTTTTCGTTGATAGCCTCAAGAAACACCCCAATGGTTGGACACTTTGTTGTGGAACCACAGATGGCTTTTTGGACACAGACACCGCAGTGGTCGTCGTACATTCTCGTTGAGCACCAGAAGGCCTCACTTTGTCTCCTTCCTGTATATTCTTTCGAAACTGTTTGACCCGCTACGTTCAGGCCTGCTTCCGAGTATATCCCGTGAGGTAATTATGCGATCAACCGTGTCCTCATTCATTTTGGAGTCAAAAATAAACAAAAACATTAACTGATGTGGGCCGATGACAATTTTGAAAAACAGTTGATTCTAAGTTATAGTCATATGCAAATAGTGGATTTTGAGTTTGAAGCCAATAGTTTTGGCCAAATATTTTCAATTTGAATATTTAAAAGTTTTCCCATGCCTTTTACTGCATTATATGCTTAGACGAAAACCCAGCTAAAATCGTGAAGGTTGTTCTACTTGTTCATTTATAAGGTAAGTTTAGCTATCAAATATTTATGAACTGTGACCTCAGAAGGTCTGATGTCATGGGATGGCAAGTAAACGACGGATCTGATATAAAATGAATCCTATAGAGACAGCCAATCATACCCAATTGAGTGAATTTACAAATCTTGCCATATAAAATATTCTTTCTTTAATCTCGAGTTAAAAAATGAAAGCCAATTACAACTCCCCGTAATGCCGAATCAGAGCGCAGCTCTTGAGGAGGAGGGAAGTAGTGAGGGGAAGGTATACTCCTTCCTCCTCACCTCCTTATCCTCCTCCTCCCCTCATTCTTGAATCTCCTCTGGTGGGGTTTACGTGACCTTGGGAGGGGGAGAGGTCGTGTGACCTCGGGGGGGGGGGGGGGGGGGGGGGGGTCACGTGACCTTGGGGGAGGTGGGGGTTATACATGCAGCCCTTGTGGTTAGTCCATGCTAAGGTGTGAGGAAATCTAACATGCTGAGCTTGTATCCATTTAGCCGAAAAACCAATTACTTTTATGTAATTGGAGCCGTTTGGCTAACAGCTAGGAGGGAGAGAGAGACAAATTTTATTTACAATGATGCTTCGTCCGCATTATCTGCATCTCATCAGCGGTCAAAACGATGCTGGTAGTGAGGGCGGCAGCATGGTCCCTGCGACATTGAGAATGTGTGACACTAATTGGGGCCATAGTGTCAGTTGTGCTTCCCGGGGTGGGGCGGTCCAGCTCTTCCAACTGACAGATATGGTAGGCATGAGGAGGAAGGGGGTGAGGTAGTATGGAGATGATTGTGCACGGGTACAGATCGGTTAGGGTAGGCATGCACTAGTTATTAGGCACATATTCCAAAGCGCCGCAAAGCAATATTTAGCCGACATATAAGCCATTGCACGGTGCAGGCACATAGCCAGAATTTTGTTTCGGGGGGCGCCCGCCCATGACAAAATGCTGTATGAGGGGGTGGGGGGAGAGGAGGTCCGAGCAAAATGGAAAATTTCGGGGGGAGCCCGGGCGCCATGGGTCTCTCTTCTGGCTACGTGCCATGGTGTATACATGAGTAAATCGTAGTGTTGCAGGGGGGAGGGGTGGGGGGAGGGGGAATTATTGTGTTGCGAGACTTGAAAAGTTTAAATTTTGGTAACAAATCACTCCTTTCTATTATTCCGTATACACCGTGAAAACATTTCCTTGCCATTTGCATACTGTTTGGTATACACATCTAATACATTTGGTTAGAATATTTCTTAGTATAGCAGATCCCCAGCTAAAATTCCCATTAGATCCAATTGGAATTTGAACTGGTTTTAACCGGAATCGATTGGTTTAGTGGGTTCCAATCAGCACATTGGCCGATGGGTCTCACCAATTGGAATTTAATAATTCAGAGGCATCCGGTTTAGAGAAGCTCGTTTTAGCGAACGCCGTTTTACTGACCCCGGTTTATCGAATCCCTTGAGAACCCAGTTTAGAGAAGATGGCGATGAGCTCCCTTTAGCAAATTCGGCTGCCATTTGGCAGGGATAAACTGGTTGTCTGAGAACCCAACTGGTACCAATTGTAAATTCCAAGTGGAATCTAATGGGAATTCTCAACTGGGATGTCATATGCAAATTAACCTTCAGCACCAGCATCTTCTTTGCCAAGCATATTTTGTCCCTTCATCAGGGAAAGCAACCTCTCACTGGTGCGATCGTTTCTTTCATCTATATGTTCGGGGCAGCCGAAGCGAAAACAACCGCATCTCCACGTGGTGAATGATGTTGATTGGGGCGAAGCTCTGGTGGTGCTTGTTTGCGTAGACGCTGAGCCGCAGCATGCCGAGCCTTTCATTCGTTGTCATCCATGTCACGCTGCGGTCAAATGCTCAAATGCTTATAACCACGTTCCATACCACACATTCTCTTTCTGGCATGGATGAAAACGAACAAATTAAAGGTTCGGCATGCTGCGGCTCACCGTCTACACACAAGCACCACCAGAGCTTCGCCCCATCAACATCATTCAACGGTACGTTGCCCACACAGCAAGAAACTTGGAAACAAAAGGCTGGCAATTAGTATTTCAATAGCTGCCCTCACATGTTGGCATCACAGGCAACGAGACAGCCGCTTGTCTTGCAGCAGAAGCGCACCACCTTAATGTGCCAACACTCTATGTATCGAAAATCCACGAGGCCAGACAACTTATACACAAAGAAATAAAGCGACAACATCCTGACCCGCGAGTGTCTGGAGGAAGACCACCCGCACGTGTGCCGCCAAAGCTTTCACGAGCCAGCGCCTCCATTCTGCATAGGCTTCGCACTGGGTGTGCCTTTACAGCAAAGGCCATTCATCGTCTGGACCCCACAATCAGCCCAAACTGCTCAAGCTGAGACGTTCCCGAGGACCTAGAGCACCTCATCTGGGTCTGTCCAAATCTAGCGGACGCGCGAGGAAATCTTTCCTCGATGGACTACAGCTCGCAGAGGTTGCCCACGGGTCAACTGAAGACATTCTTTTTCCCCCAGGCTCAGTAAGAGATGCCACTAGAACATTCGCCTTACTCATAACGTTCTTAGAAGATGCAGATCTAATATAGACCGGCTCTAAAACATGGTGCCATACGCCCCGAGCCAGTGAACCGTCCATTCTCATAGGTAGTCCAAACTACCTCCACCCCCTATCTCTCCTTCCTCTTTTTTCTCTTTTCTACTTCCTTCTTTTGATCCATTATCCCTAACCCGTCCCTACCCCGGAACTGACTCGCCCCCCACAGAAGGTGTGGCCAACATGTACCGGGATTTCTCTCTTCCCTCTCACCACTAATAAAAAAAAAAACATCATTCACCACGTGGGATGCGGTTGTTTTTTGCCCTACACGAGCACGGGAGCACGTGCTCACGTGCTCGTGAGCACGAGCACCCGACGCCGGACATCGGAAGGACATGGCCAAAAAAAGCTTCGCCCCTAAAAAAAAAAAAAAAAAAAAAAAAAAAAAAAAAAAAAAAAGCGCTGCCCCTCAAGTTTGTTGGCGGGACAGCGACCTTGGCCGGAAAAGCGTTATCTGGCCCCGCCTAAATGGAGACATCTGGGGCCGTAAACTCGTGAAGCACAAAGTTCGGGCCGAAAGTTCGCGGAGCGCGCCGATTGGATGTTGGCGACAAAAGCGCCAAGTCATCGTCGTGATTGTCCAATCGGTGCGCTCCCTTCGGCCCCAACTTCGTGTTTCACGAGTTTAGGGCCCCTGGTCACTTTATTGAAGGCTAAACATAAAACAGCGCAAAACAACGAGGTCTAGCTCCACAGCTAGCTAGGACTAGTGCAGCGCTCGTCCTGTGGTGTTCGTTCCTTTCCTTGGTCTTCTTTGTTTTGCGCTGGTTACCTATATGACGTTTAACCAATCATAAACCTGAATTTTTTTTTTATCTACTGTAGTTGCCCCTGCAATTGCTTGAGCTTCTGTACCATCTGCTCAGCCTGTGAGTTGCCGGTGATGAGGTGCGCTGGTGACTCAGATGATATTCATGCAATAAATCATGGTAACTTAAAGCAGCTTCGTTGCCCAAACAAACCTTCATTAACACTCTAACAAAGACCATAAATCCTTGATTACTACGCTCGACGACATGCTGCTATCCACTCACACCTCGAGCCATTTGGTGTACAACCTGAAATGCTTTTCCTCACTGAACCAGCAAAGCCTATGTGAATTTCATTCCAGGATGTTGGCCATTCTCACTGTGTCAGTGCTTTTTGCTTGTGTTTCTGGTTGTTTGGCATTAAGTATGGGATCCAGACATAATGGTCCCGGACATTATGATCCCAGACAATATGGTCCCGGACAATATGGTTCCGGACAAAATGGTCCCATGTCGTTTTCGCTGCATTTTTTCTTTTTTTTTTTTTCTTGCTTTTCACAGGTTTGTAGATTGCATGTATTTATTTTTGGTGAACATTTGTGACATGAGCCATTGGTTATTTTAGAGTTACTTTTTAATTGCTTGGTCTTCAAAGGTTTATGTTATTAAATGTGATTCGCAAAATACTTATATTGCGAGCCGTTCGTCAATCTAGAGTTTATATTTTTCACGGATAATTTTCGCCATTTGTTCTACTTTTCGTGTGTTCAACTTGAGTTTCAACCAGGCTACCGAGAAATGCAACAGCAACTTCAAACAATCTGCACATAATTGAGCCGTATCATGAATGACCCTCTGAAAGGCGTGGGCCAAGTGCCGTTTCAGGATCGTAGACCTTTTGGACTGGATTGGGTTTTTATGGCACAAGGGCTGCTGAAGCCCAACAGCATCAAAGAAGGGTAGACCTTTTGTGGGAACGTAATAAAACGTGTCATGTGTTCAAAAGCATGTTTATTATTTTCCATTCTTATTTTCTAACATTGCATCAAAACATGCGGTATCTGCACGGTAGGTTGCCTTTATTCCCCCTATGACGAATTGACATGTGACGAATGAACCGTTAAAAGTAATCGCTGCAGATATCACTGACATTTTAGGGGAGGCACTCACTTGATCGAATGACGTTTTAGCGAACGCCCCCGTTTCACCGAACGACACTTTAGCGAATAGTCGGACGCCGCGAAGCGGCATTTTCGGGAGGGCCAAGTGGGTTCATATTTTTGTAATGAGCTGCCGCAGACTGTCGCCGCGAAGCGGCGTAAAGCGCAGCGCGACGGATGGGTTAACGCGCGCCCCCGTTATTCGCTAAAACATCCATTCGCTCAAATGTCGCTGTTCGCTAAAATGTCATTCGCTCTTGTGATATGGACCCACATTTTAGACAGTGCGTCAAATGTGTCGGTAATTTTACTTGGGACCATTTTGTCCAGGTTTGCGCTTGGGACCATATTGTTCGGGATCATATTGTCCGGGATGATATTGTCCGGGACCATTTTGTCTGGGACCATATTGTTCGGGACCATATTGTCCTACATCCATATATGCTATTTTCACCAATTCCTGGCCATCTTCTGGCACAGGCTTTCATGGCGATGATTCTGCGGTATGTGGAGTGCACCAGAGTCAGCGACCCAGACCGTGGATCCATTGGTATCACAACACATGATTCCTGCATTAAACAACATCATGTCACCAACACACTGATCTCACCAGCTATTGTGCACATGCTTGGTGACGCCACAACTGCTCCCAGGGGACAAACAGCCGTGCACAAGACAGGTGGTGTAGTTTCGTGTACTGCACGCACAGGCCCGCAGCGGGGTTATCGCGCGTGCAGGGGACTGCAGTTCTCAGAATGAATAGCGGCAGCAGCAGCGTGACAAAACTCTTGAATAGGTCTAAAATATCCTCTCTGGGGCCTCTGACATTTCTACCCTGAACTGCTTCGGACACGTGAGAATTGCTGAAATTCTATGTGGTCTTTTCTGCCAGCTTCTGGAACATAATTAGAGTCTCCTGCAGGTCAAGAATAGCAGGAGAATTCTCTGTCCCTCTCTTTCGACATTGGCGGAGTGAACACTGGAGAGAAGCAAACCACCTATCATGACAAGTAGAGGTGGTTTCCTCTTCTCCACTCTCATGCTGTTCTTGACCTGCAACAGACTATAGCGCCCTTGTCAACGCTTGCAACATGAGCAGAACTGTGGGAGGGTTGGGCTCATCCTTGCCCGCAAAAAAGGCAGTCTGCTCAAAATGTCTGCGTTCAGATTCTTTAACGCACAGCTACAGGCAACACTGAATTTGATCAGTAACCTGCTGGCACCTGTCAGCACCATGGATCGTCTTGATCAACTCGAGGCAATGATGCCGAAAACCTCGTCCTCGGAGTTTTCGTGCAGCGTGGACTCTGAAGTACACTGCTCCAAGAGTCCGCAAAGAAAAAAAGGTCCAAGGCACCTAGGAAGAGGGTTCCTACTCAAGCTGAGTCAGCCGCAGACACTGCAGTCGCTGACCAACGTGACTGTCAGCTCGGTTTCTCGGCTGCGCACGGACATCATCGCCTGGTTTCACCAGATAGATTTCAGGTTCCAGACGTTTAAAGTTGCACCAGGTGAGGCCATCCCATTGATTGTATCCAAGCTACCATCTAAGCTAGGACTCCATGTGGATTAGGTACCACCTCAAGACGGCCAATTGCTAACAATGTAGAGCAAACGAAGAAAGGTTTCCGTCGTCGTTACAACCTGGACAACGAAGCTGAGGCGAAACAAAAGATGTTCAGCACAAGTCAGCACTTGGGAGGGTCCTGCACCCAGAGCCATACATACGATCCTGCACCGACTCCGCCTTCTGTTTACTGGAGCTCATCCACGAGTGCAGCTACCCAGAGACGAAGGCGGAGAAATGCAAGGTTATCCTGGCCACACTCTTCCACAAAGCACGAAAGCATGCTTCGACAGGCGCTTCGCTTCGTTGAATGAGTTGCTGGACTCTTTCCTTTGCTTTGACCAGGTTGTCTTCAGCCAACCAAAGACACCGGTTTTGGCTCTCGCTGCAGAGCGAGTGCAAGCTGCGCAGGGACAAAGAAAGCGCGCTCCCTTCTGCTCTCGAAGCAGGGCCGGCCACCGCTTCATCGGAACGCCGACGACAGCAATCGTCACCAGCACCCTTCTGCAACAGAGAAGCAAAAGAAGCAGCATGTGTCGCTTCAGCATATGTCAAAAACTTTGCGGGACTTTCAATGTTCTTCGTCCCAATATCCTGAAGTTCGTCCGCTCCGTCTCATTTGTAAGAGAAGCGGCCACTTTGGTCACGTGATGCCGGCAAGAGCTGACCCAAGAATTTCTGGAATGGCAACGGCACTTTGAGTCTGTTGCGTTGTTGACGGAGAAAAGTGAAAACTTGATGCCCCTACCGCCTGGAAGGTGTCATCAGTAGTTTGTCACATCACCTCTGGTGCTGCAGTGGGCATCAAGACAATTAAGCTTAGCAATGCGGAATCTGAGCCCATTTTCCGTTGATCAAGCCTTTTTTTGCCAGGGGACTTCTGTCTCAGAACCTTGGAAAGTTGTCAACCCTCATCACCAACGTTGGTGTTACATTCGACAGCGGTACGCAGCTCGGAAGTTGACCTCCAGACAAATCAAGCTTGCTCAAGAAAAGCGAGAAAGCGACTTTGACAGTGGTACATGTATGTTCTTTTTGAGAAGGACTAGCTCGTGTTGTAGGAGAGCCCACTCATCAGAGTCAAGGCAACACTATGATTTACTGGCCCTCGCCAAATTGTGAGCCGGCTCTCTCCCGTGAACTACTAGCTTGAACTCGGGCATGGTACTGGCCGCGATGTAGTGCATATGGAGAAACTGAAGCCGGTCATCAAATTTGTGCAGCCTCTACCTGGGGACTGAACTTTGTCAAATTTATGTCTTTTCTGATTTATCACGTCGTATGTATATCATTATTTATTCATGTGCATATTGCTCAACGCAGTATTTGTTTAATGTTTGTTTAGTGTTTGGTGTATGGCAGCGTGATATCAGGTCAACACTTAAGAACCTTGGCACGTGACGAGCTGCAAAAGAGACATCGCTCTGAAGCGGCTCGTGCGAGCGCTCATGATCGAAATAAAAGAAGTAGTTTTGGCATGGTAGCTGATGACGTTGACATGTCTTTCCTGAGCACGGTGCCCATTTATCTTGATAACCGATCCAGATTGTCACAACATTACCCAGGTAAATTTCCATGATAGGTTTTCCTGCTAGGACTGTCTCCTTGCAGAGCTGGAAAATTGCCGCAGCAGCCGAAATTTTCAAGAGTATCCTTTTCACTCTGTCGTCCTTTGATGGTGTTTATGGTGAGCATATCTGCTGTCTCCACTGTCACACACAGCTATAGTGGAATGCCTTGTGGCTGGGGCCTCTGCCATGGTCTGCGTAGGGGTGGGTTGGGGCACAGCAAGTTTTCTTATCTTCCCCTCTGGGTTATGATTATTCATTGTTTCCATACGTGTATCTGTTATCTTGTACTTACGACTACAGTTTGTGGTGGTGGTGTTTGCCTGACGTGAGGTTTTTCTCAACTTTTCCACAGCCAGTGAGAAAAACCTCACGTCAGGCAAACACCACCCCCACCACCACCACCACACCTACTCAGTGGCGGACTAGCAGGCGCACATGCGTAAGGGTACTAACCTTACCGTCTAGCGTTGCATGCCGCTGAGTGGGCAAACTTTCTTGTGCAAATAAAAATTATTATTATTATTATTATTATTATTAGTGAGGTCCAGTGTTGAAAAAATAGTGCCTCCAAGCACGCTCGCCACAAAATCTGCTACGGCCCGCATCAGATTTACCGCCAGTTTTTCAACCGCGTTGTGTTGGCTCGATTATGCCTTAGCTTTGGAGCATCCAGAGTTCTGCCTCCACTGCGGTACACATTGCAAACGGAACAGGGCTAGCCTTCAAAAAGCGCAGTGCTGCATCTTTTTTCAGATCCAGGTTCACCAAGGGTTCTTAGTGCCTGCTATTCCTTCGGTCAAGAGCTTCCTCATGTGTCAGCAACGCGTCATCTAGGGTCTTGCCCTGGTCAAGGTGGTAAGCTACTGTCTACCTCAAACTCCATTGGTCTCCCTTCGACTTTGGGTAAGACCAGATAATTCTTGACCAGTACATTATTCAGTGAAGAAAGGGAGAAAACACAGGCGAGCTGGTGAATGACAAACATAGTAAACCCGAGACTTAGGAAAATAACAAAAAAAAAATGAAATGAACATTGAAGTCTCGGACACAGGTTGAAGTTTATTCAACAAACACCGCCTTATATACACGTCCATACCTCCTTCACAATCCACCCTTTGGCGAATACGTGCTGCCACCTAGACACGCGACTGGGATCGAGAATAAATGGCTAGAAAACAACGCGCGCACCAGGCCTCTCTAACCTGTTCGACACACAAAACGTGAGCCACATCCTATTTGCCCATTGAGCCGCTGTGACCTAGATACGGTTTCCCCAAACTTGCCTGTGTCCCGATCGTGGGTTATTTTCTGTCCCAAAGTCGACATGAAGAAACCATTTTCCCTCTCTGCTCGGCCAAAGGAAAAGAAAGAAGGTAATAGAACCATTTACTCTCAAACCAATGTTTCTACAAAAGATCCTACTACTAGGTGTAACATAACTTCCAACCATACCCAGCACACGAAACAAGAAACAAAAAGGACATGAAACCCAGACACAAAAGAACAGGCCAAAACAAAGGACCTCAAACCGCAAAGGCTGCGCAAGCACAAGATGCCTCGACTGCCTTCACAGCGCTTGCAGTGAATGAGCACTCGTGCAACCGCCATGGTGTGATCCAAAGCAATTAGCTCACACTTGTAGAATCTGGCTAACAGTCCATGCTAAGGGGAGATGAAGCATAGAAAACTGCAGCTCTATAGGCACAAAGAAAAAAAAAAAAAAAAAGAACCTGCCACATTGGAAGAACATAGGAACAGGGATGGGGGCAACGAGTTTGAATTATGTGGGGGATGGAGAATATAACACCCCTGCCCACCTGTTCCGACGCAACTTCGCACATAACCCGAGCCTATTTAAAGATCTATATCACATTCCCACCCGATCTGATCGGCATTCCAATCAGTTTTATTTTCATATGTTCAGTGACAATGCAAGCCAGTTTTAAATACTCTACTTTTATAATATTACTTTTCCGTACTTCTCACTGCAACATTTTCATGGCGAGCATACTGTTCTCCAGATCACGAGAGCCGCGCACAAGTAGCGAGCCTCAGTTTGGGCATCTAGGACGTAGTACGTAGCAGTTGTGCGTCTCGTACGCACTGCAAAATCTGCGTAAAACGATCCAAACTTCTTTCAGCAAGCGCTGTGCCCCAAGGGGGTATCGGAGGTCGAGTGTGTTAGCGCACCGCAGCTCGTACAGCGAAAGGTCCCGCTGCCAGGGATCCCCACCCCCACCGCGTTTCGATCTGTTGTGAGGCACATACCCCAGGCTAGCAGTCGTACTGTAGTGGCTAAATTTTCTCATATACAGCCTGAAACGGTGTCGCCAGAACCTAGACAGGCCGATCGCACGCTATTTAAAATAGTGAGCGTCTTATTTTCTTCCGATGTGCCCAAAATGACGACAGTGCATGCGATTGAGACCAGCGGACAGGTGGGCTACCACTCTTGCCTTCGAATCGTTCGGGAGTCGGGCACCTGCATTTGCACCACGATCGAAGAAACAGAAAGAAGCGATGTCAAATCACATTCACACAGAATCACTCCAAGCTTCCTTGCTTGTGCCGTCAGCCGTATCAACGCTAATCAAAATTAACAACGCCTGCCGCGTGCGTTCCGCTGCTCATACAAACAACAACAAACAATCAGGGTATTTTGCTGCAGAAAGTTACTTCCGCCAGTTTTAGCGAAATGCGGAGCTCAACTGGCTCAACCCCTGCTGAACCGACGTTATTCAAGGTATTGAATTTGGCGTAAGGGTAGTGTGTTTGGGGTATGCGAAAAAGACTACGGTATTGACTATGGCGTACGCCGAAATGACTACGGTATTGATTTTGGCGTACGCCATAACCACTACCGTAGTCGAAGCAGAGGGGTAGTGAGATCGGCGTCCTACACCGGCGTTCGTCGCTTATTTTTTACTTTTAAGAACCTTAATAATGGCCGTTTCTTACTAGTACCTTGTTCAAGAGTGTCAAACGGTACCTCGGAGACGCCGCGTCTAGTCATAGACCGTTGGCTGGCAGCGAGAGGCTACGAAAACTTCAAACGGCCGGTGAGCACAACTCTTTTCTTTGTTCAGAACGAAGTGTTACTTTTGCCGTAAGCTTGCTAAGCTATGCTCTAACCTTTAGCCCCTTTCCCTGGCAAATCGCGAGCGCTTGTTTCGCACTTGGACTCGTCTTCGTGGTTGTGCGACGGCACCGCGTTGTATCGGATCGCCTACTTCTGATGCTCGTAACTGGGCTTGTAACAGTACCGCATCCCTCAAATCCCTCAGATGTCCACGCAACTTTCTATTGCGAAGTGGCACTGGCACAATCAGTTTCGTGAGTGCCACAACATCGCCAACAGAAATATTGAAGCTGAAATAGAGAGTTTTAGTAGATCGTTCCCATGACTCCGATAACGATATCCCGATACTTCGCCGCCGCCTCCGTTGTGCATGCATAGTATCGTTATCGGGGCTATCGGAGGAATCGGAACGATCTACTAAAACTAAAAGTGATTTCCGAATAAACTGCTCCGAAAAAGGCAGAGAAGTTCTGTGGCTCGCTCGACGCGCTCCGCCCCTTTCCCACGGATCGGTTGGAGCTAGACTTTTAGTAGATCGTTTTCAGAGGCTCTGTACTGCTACGGGCGCGCGCTTCAGAGCATGCATCGCGAAGTGGCAGCGCGAGCTCCCGCTACGAATAGCGTGGTCTGAAAACACGGCCGCTCGCCGAGCGCTCTACCGGCTCCAGATTTACCAGCGGCACAAGAATCCGCCCGGCGAGCGCGTGCTATTTGCCAAGGGAAGGGCTACTAGTATGCTTGTGACCTGGGCCGGTTTGCTGGATAGCGACGTTGTGTTTGTCCTTTACCTGTCTCGGCTTTCAGTATGTCGAATGCGCCAAGCGACTGAGAGAGGAAGAGACGAGTGCGCGAGGACGTCAGAACGCTGAGCTCTGGTCGGATTGATTAGTGGGTAGACCTAAAGCCAGGTACCTTGGTCTGCACTGCATGTGTCGAACACATTCTGATGCAAGAGCATAACGCCAGACGCATTCTAGCTCGTTCGACAAGTGACAAAGGCAGCTAAATTTAGATCTACCCACTAATCATTCAAACGAAAGCTCGGCATTCTGATGTCCCCACGCTCTCTCATTTCCCCTTCTCTCTTAGTCTCCTGCCCAGTATTGTTACCTTCAATAACCGTTTATGTCGTCCAAGTTTGCCACGTTTACATAAATCCGACTTGAGTGCGTAGACTTTAATTATTCTCAGAATTAAGCCGATACGCCAGCATTCACCTTAAAGGGGCCCTGCAATCATATTTAAGCGTCAACCTTTTTTGCGGTTTTCACTTCTCTTCTGGTTCGGGCAAGCCAGCGGGTACGGAGAGAGTAACTAAATATCAGTGCGTCATATTTTAACCGGACGACGCGGAAACCTCCTCCACCTACGGGGGCGCCCCGCGGTACCGAAAGTGCACGAAATGTGACGTCTTTGGTCCTGGGCTTACTACTGGTGAGTGCCGCTAAAAGCTTCTTTTAGTCGAAATACAAAATATAAGTGGCAATAACCGTCTCAATTATTTATGCAAGTAGTTTTTGTTCAGTATTTTAGATCAGAAAAGAAACAAATGCAGTTTATAAAGTCTGGAAACCAGAAATGGATGGATGGATGGATGAATACGGCTGAGCCCTTTGGATCGGGCGGTAGCTTACGCCACCTAGCCATTTTGTTTTACCATTTAAGCTTAGAATATTTAAATGTGAAATCTATATTCACTCCGCAGTGCAAAGAAAGTGAGGCTATGAAACCCCCTTGCCATCAGTGGATAAGAAAATACCTAGTTTTCTCTCGATTTCTGCCACCATTCACTTAATCTTTGCTTGGTAATCTCTACAGTCTTGAAATCCACTCTCCCTTCGCTGTCTCTAAAACCCAATGACTTTATTAAATCTATGTTGTCTTCGGTAGGCATAGGGTGAAGCCCTTTACAGTAGAGTATCAAGTGTTCAGCCGTCTCGTCCTCCTCTCCACAAGCAGTGCACACTGTATCAATTTCCTGGTACTTCACTCTGTATGTTCTGGTTCGCAGAACACCCGTTCTTGCCTCAAACAGCAATGAGCTTCCCCTAGAATTGTCATAAATGCTTTCTTTGGCAATAACTCTTTTGTTTAATCTATTGGGGAGGAGGACAGACCGTTACGCCCCAAGCGGTTAACTTATCAACTACACGGATGGGGACAACAAACACAATGACGCAGCGCTCGGCCGACATAACCGAACGCGGCGTCAGCGTTCGACTGGAGTTCGTGTTCTCCGGCGAGGGGGAGGAAGGGCTCTTTTGTTTCCACGACGGCCTGCATGAACAATGCAGCATGCACGATCCCAGCTTAGCACAAAAGCCGAAGTGGGTCAAGCTCGCATTCTCAGAAGATAGATCCGGCATTTAACGTCGCTTCGTCGATTGTTAGTATTTTTTACATTAAACTGTGCCCCGCGCTCTATTGTAGAAGATGACATGGCTATGCCCATAAGGCCTGTTGGCATGTGTACAGGCCTTGTGTTGAGTAAACACCGAGCGTGGGGAAAACAAACGGGTCAGAGCGCCCCCTATAGTTCGATCTCCTGCCCAATAGCTTTCCAGAGCCGTCTTTGTCTGCATTCCCTCTAGCCACCAATCTCTTTCTGTGGCCTTAACTTTCTTCTTAACTGAGACCTGCTCTTCCGTATCTTCGCTATAGCCCAAAAACTTTCCTCTTAATTTCCTAGTGCGCTGTCTCCACTTTGTGTCTACACTCCTCATGTATAAATAGCTGAAAACCTTTCGTGCCCATTGCTCCCCGTCCATTTGCCTCAACCTATCCTCAAATTCTACCTTGCTCACCGCTTCCCTGCTCTCAAATGATGCCCATCCCATGTCTCCTTGTACTCCCTGGTTTGGCGTTTTGCAATGTGCCCCCAAAGCCAGTCTACCTACTCCGCGCTGTTTTATTTCTAGTCTCGCATGCACTTCGGATTTCATGCATAGCACTGCGTTTCCAAAAGTCAAGCCAGGCACCATGACCCCTTTCCAAATCTCTCTCACCACCTCATACCTGTTGTAATTCCAAAGTGCTCTATTTTTCATTACAGCTGCATTTCTGTTGCCCTTACCTATTATATACTTTTCATGGTCTCTGAGATATTCTGCACCATCACATATCCATACTCCTAGATACTTGTATTTACTAGCTCTCTCAACTGTAATATTCTGTATCTTCAGCCTCTCAACTTCATCCTCGTTAAAAATCATGACTGCCGATTTTTCGCTACTGAATTCTAAACCTAATTCCTCTCCTTCCCTACCACAGATGCTCATTAATTCCTGCAACTCTGTCCTGTTGTTAGCCATTAGTACAATATCATCCGCATACATCAATCCCGGTAAGGATTGCTGAATTTTTTGGCCTAGCTTACTGTAAGAAAGGTTGAACCCAAGCCCACTCTTCTCTAGTCTATCCTCCAATCCTCTCAGATACAACATAAACAGCAAAGGCGATAACGGGCACCCCTGCCTAAGGCCTCGTCTTATCTCTATTTTCCCTGTCGCCTTTCCTTCCCATGTTATAATCACCTTGTTATCTTTGTAAATGTTCCTTAATAGTGCTGTTAGTCCTTCATCTAGGTTTAAGTTCTCCATTATGTCCCACAGGTTTCTTTGGTTCACATTGTCATAGGCACCCTTGATATCCAGAAATGCCAGCCAGAGCTGTCTGTTTTCTTTTTGCGCTATTTCTATACACTGTGTTAGAGAAAATAAATTGTCCTCCAACCTTCTTTGTTTTCGAAACCCGTTCTGTAATTCGCCCAGTATGCCCTCGCAATCTACCCATTCCTCCAGTCTGTTCTTTATAATCTGCATTACCAACCTGTAAATAACCGGTGTCACGGTTATAGGACGATAATTCCTAATATCAGACTTATCTCCCTTTCCCTTATATATCATACTCATCCTACTAAGCCTCCATTCATCTGGAATATTTCCTTTTGTTATCATGGTACTCACTACCTCCCTTAGTTTTGCCTTAGATTTAGGACCCAAATTCTTCACCAGCTTTATAGGGATACCGTCTGTGCCTGTCGACGTAGGACTCTTCGTTCCGCCTTTTCCCATTCTCTTTGTCCAAAATCCGCGATGTCACAAACTGGACTGCTACTTCCTTCGGTTCTCCTATCTTCCACATGTAACCGTTCCCGAAATTTCTCCTCCATCACTGCTCCTATATATTGTATCGCATCATCTCCCTCTAATTGATCTCCCTGATGCGAGAGTATGAACCTCTGTCTAGCTTGCGTTGTTTCACCGAGTGAGTTCAAGTGCTCCCAAAACTTCTTGGCAGCGTTTCTATCTTTCTTACTTACATTACTCATCCATTCCTCACCCTTTCTCTGAATTTTCGCATTGATCAAACTGGATGCCTCTCGGCGACATGTTATAAAATTGTCCCATTTTCTTTTTACTTCCGTTTCGGACTCCCCACTACGCTTGGAATACCTGTGTTCTCTAGAGGCTTCCTGACGTTTTTGTATCGCTTGCTTCACTTCTTTGTCCCACCAGCTTTTTGGTCTATGTCCTTGCTTCCCCTTTCGTTTACTCTTAACTTTGTCTAGTTCTAGAGCAAAAAGCCTAGTTAGGCTCTCATAGGTCCAATCTGTATGCCGTTGCCCTGAAACTGCTGCCTCTATTCTTTCAACAACTATTTCCAACTCTTTGTCGCTGCAGAAAGTTTGCTTTGAATTATGTTGTCTAGTTTCAGCATTTACTTCTCTGGCAAAATTCAGCTTAATACGTTTGTGATCACTACCAAGACTTTTGGAACCTTCTTCATCTATTTTCATTACTTGTAACTTACCATATATTTTGTGTGACATGAGTACATAATCTATAGTTGAATGCAGATTGCCAGTTTCCCAAGTTATGTGCCCGTCACACTTCTGACTGGTATTACATAAAACTAAGTAATGTTTTTCCACCAGTTCTAGTAATATGCTTCCAGTTGAGTCCGTATACCCATCCAGACCCTCAATATGGGCATTCATGTCTCCCATAATAATTATTTCGGAGCCTTCCCCTAGTTCACTAATGTCTCTTGATATGCAATCAATCATTTTTCTGTTTTCCTCTTTAGCACCTGTCCCTGTCCATAAGTAAACCACTCCAATGACTGTTGATTCCCCAGCGACTTTTCCTTTCAGCCACAAATGTTCGGCGCACTCCTTTCTGATCCTTTGAAAGTTCATATTCTTCTTAATAAATGCTCCAATTCCACCTCCCTTCCTCGTTCCCTCCATTCTGTTGCATTCTTCCCACACATAGTCAGGGTTGCAAGGTGGCTGCTCCATGTCTCTGAGATGTGTTTCCACAAACCCATACACCATTAAATCCTCCTTTCGTAGTTGCTCCTCTACCTCTTCCCATTTTGACCTATTTCTACCACCCTGCATGTTAATATATCCAATGTCTGATTGTGCTGTTTTTTTATACCTGTTCTTACGTTTTCTCCTCTTTTTAACCCTGGGTGCCTCTCCTGACTTCGTTGGGTTTTCAATTACTTCAGTGCCCCCAGGACCCTCGGTCCCCCCAAAAAAGCAGTCACCGTGCGGCCCATCCTATCCCCCACCCTGTAACCCGTGGCCTCACTGTAGTGAATGCCATCTGCAAAAGGGCGGGAGCCAGCCTCGTACACCTCTCTGTTTACTTCCATTACGTCGTACCGAAGCTGTCGACTCATACCCTTAATTACTCCGTTGGCTTCGACAACCCTCCTCTCCGTTAACCCGGACTGCCCCCGAACTTCTGGAATGGTGCACACAACCACATGCACATTCTCAGACACGTCCCTCAGCTTACGTATTCCCACGTTTAGCTGCTTTCCGAGGTTCTGGCTCCTACCCTTCAGCACATCATTAAGCCCCGCATGAACTATTACTAGGTTCCTTCCCTCCCGGTTATCCCACACCCCCTCACGTGCTGCGGTCATAGCATCCACCATACACTTCCCTGGCTGGACCTCTACGGTTACCCTCTGGTCTCCCTTCACCCTGTTATGTACACCCCTCCTAACCCGTGCTACGTTAGAGCTCCCCACTACCAGTACCCTAGATCCCCCTGGTGCCTGCGCGCCTTTGTCCTGCGACTTATCTCCTGTCACCTGACTGCCCGACGCCTGCTGCTCGAAGGCGCCATTGAGCTGAGGTTCAATCAGCTCTCCAGCGTCGTCGAGCCCGCCTGCCAACAGGCCGGACTCCCGACCACCAGGGACCCCAGCCTGCAGACTGGTGGTTCGTCCCGCTAGAACTGACACTTCCTCCTTTCTTCCCTCGCTACTCTCACTCGCTCGAATTACCCCTTCCAGGCGCTCTACCCTACTGTCACACTCCCTCTTACGCTCCTCTAAACCCGCCTTCCATACTTCCCCCAGCTCTTCCGCCTGCTTCTCGAGGCCGACCCGCTGCTCCCTCTCATGATTAAGCTGCCTAGTCAGCTCCTCTACCTGGGCCTCGAGACCCACCCGCTTCTCTCCTTCTGCCTTAAGCTGGGCCTCAATCTCCCGAACTCTACCCTCCCATTCCCCAGTTACCTGCTGAAGCTTCACACAAAGCCGACACTCGAAACTCACCTCCGCCGCCACCTCCAGGCTCCCGAAACCCGTCTCCTCCAGGTAACACCACCTCCCACACCCCTCGCACTGCACCAACTCGTCCCCACCCTTGTCATGCCGACCCAAATCTAGACCCATGTCTAGACCGAGAACAAACCGTCCCTTCCCGCCAAAAATTCAAACAGAGCCTACTTTGCGAAACTAACGTTAACTGCTGCTGTTCAAACCTAATACTGCTACCGCATAGTCACTTCCAATCAACTCTCAAAAAAAAAAGAGAGAAAAGAAGAAAAACTGGCACTTAGCTTCGGATGCTCGAGGAGAACCAGGAAACACGTCCGCTCACCGCAACTCGATCAACCCGTCGATGACCCGTCGACATACCCGCCACCAAGCGGTAAAAAAGGCGGCGCATACTGGAAACGAATAGTAGGATCAGGCTCCAACGAGTGGCGAGCGTAGAAAGGTCCCGGATGTATGCGGTGGCACTGCGGTCATTTACGGACTCGGGGATTTGACCGGTTCCGAGCGTTCGGCACAGGTTTGGATTGCAGTTTGGCCGTTTCGCGGTATGGCAGCGCGAAGTGGCTCCTGTTCTGAACTGATCTTTACCCCATGTTTGCTGTCGTTTGTGGCCAATGAAGTGTCATGCCGAATTAGTGTTTAATCGTGCAGCAAATGCAATGCGAGCCGCCCTGGCTGCCTGCTCCTACAGCCTATCCAGAACATGCTTTTGTGGCACCCTCTCGAGCTGTCGACGCAGAGTGCGGCAGCCATGAGCGCTCGCTGCGCTCACTACCCCTCCTCTAGTTCACGGCCACTGAAGTGGCCAAAGACGTCACGAAGGAAGTTATTTTTTGCTTGTTTTTGTAATATTAATTTGCCTGTAACTTTTAAGATAAAGCGAAATTCGAGGGGAAAAAAAAGTTTCATTAAGTTACTATGTTTAGTGCGCTTAAGTTTGGTGCAAATTAAAAACCAGTAAAAAAGTCATTGCAAGGCCCCTTTAATGCTCAAGTCCTATGCTAAGATGGCACCATGTTGTGTCACATCTCAAAGTTAAACCAGCATTTCCAACTCAAGCCGAACATTGTAATCACATTTTCTGTCTGGTGTTCCGCATGCGGTGGCCTTTCTGATAGCATAAAGATCTTAACCACTGTCTTTGATGCTCTGCAAGAAGTTACAGGATGCAAGAAAGCGCTGATAGTTCTGGGCCTTGCCACTCTAGAACCGAGGGAACAATACTGCACACGACATGGCGAGCAAGATCGTTTCCAACGGCTTTCAAGACACTACAGCTACTTCGATCATGGTTGGACCACAAGGACGAGAGGTTCCAGTGCAAGCAGGAGCAGCACTGAGGTAGGAACTACTTTTTCTGCAGTACCAGCACTTTGAGCTCGCGACGCCATTCCTGCTTACAACTTACTCTAGGGGCTCCTTCCGATGCGCAAGGCCAGAGTGGGTGCCGCCCTCGCCGAGCAGCTGAGCTATTTGCGACTCCAGCGAACTATAGGGGCGCGCCGGTCAGGCAGTATGGTGGGCGAAAGGAGGTTGCTTTCGTCTTTCAGCACGCTGACCACCATAAATTCTTTCACTGCAGCGTAAGATCGGTGTTACATGTGAAAGCAAAGCGATTTTTCGACGGTAGAAACCTTCTAGTCAGTGCGTAGGAATGACACGGCGGAAGCATAACAATAATTACTGGAAGCAATGTTTGTTTCTATGCTGCCTACGTGAACCAAGCAGCGATAACAGACGACAGAGTGGAAACGACCTCCTCTCCTGAGCTTCTCGGTGTTGCCGCTACGCAGCGTTGATTTCGCTGGAGTCTCCAATATTCAGCTCATTTACAATGGCAAGAAAGGTTTTCGTTTCTTCTCGAGAGAAACTTACGGGGGGACACCCAGGATTGTGCCCACTTTTTTTCTGCTGCCAACAAGACAAGACTCACCGCCTCCATGTTCTCAGCTAGGCACATAGCCATGATTTTGATTCGGGGGGGGGGGGGGGGGGGGGGGGGGGGGGGGGGGGGGGCAATACCACCTAGAAGACAAGGCCTGCGCATGACGTTTTGTTAGTAGATCCCCGACCCGCCCCAAGCGCCAAACACCCCGAAGCTTGACGAGAGTAGGGGCCGCGTCGCAACTACGTCGCATTCACTTGCGGCCGCAGCTGTGTGCGTGACTGCTGAGCGCGAGCTGATAGCGAGCTTGTAGTGCATTTGCGACGTGCACGCGAACGCTCCCTCAGTCAGGAGCGCGAGCTAGCACGCGCTCCTGGCTTTGAGACGCGCATTTCTAGCGCGCGCGCTCGTTCTGCGGTGGAACGCTTCGAAGCAGCTACCCGAGGTATAAACAGCGCCCTCGAAAATGGCGTCCAGTGTCAGCGTCCAGCGTCCAACGAAGGGCTTTTCAGCTCTTTGCGCAGCAGTAAGGCAATTTCGCTCATGCATTTGACGCTCCACGTGAACGTCTAACTTCATCGTATGCTATTTGCAAGAGACACTCGGCGTGAGCATCTGTTTCATTATCTGTTACACAAACCACTGAAGCAGGCGATGGAGCAGACGATGTAGCAGACGATGTTGCTCATCCGGGCTAGCTAGGGGGCGCTGAGGGGATCTACTAGTGCTGACGTTTAGAGGAGGAAACGCGCAGGCCTTGTGTTCTAGGTGGTATTGGGGGGGGGGGGGAGGGGAGGGGAGGGGAGGGAGATGTGCCCGGTTTTTGCTACCAAGTCTGCCAATACCGAGTTGGCGGCAAAAGGAAAAGGAATGCTATACTCTAGCTCTGCAATGCCTATACAGTTACTCTATATCTGGACTAAGCGCA
This sequence comes from Ixodes scapularis, assembly GCF_016920785.2. Classification (NCBI taxonomy): domain Eukaryota; kingdom Metazoa; phylum Arthropoda; class Arachnida; order Ixodida; family Ixodidae; genus Ixodes; species Ixodes scapularis. The sequence goes on along the minus strand of NW_024610100.1, from coordinate 606 downwards.
GCGCTCGCGTTAAACCACAAAACTAAAAAAAAAAAAAGATCGCAAGAGTGCAAAGACAGGAAAGGACCTTGAGACAAGTTGAAAAATGTGTCATCTCGGGATCATCCTTATGTTAATTTTATTTCTTACGTTTTGTAACAAGTCGTCGCAGATTGTCACCGCGAAGCGGCTTGAATGGGTGGACCAGGTAGGTTAAAGGGATACTGAACCGAAATTTGGATTTCCCAAAGTAAGGCTGCAGAAGTGTTGAACCAGATGCTACGAACTCCAAAACATCCCTCGAACATCGATGTCTCCAACGGATGGCCATACTTTTGCAAAAAGAAGGGCTCGATCAAGTGAGTTCTTTGACGTAACTGTCCTCCGGGAGAATTTGAGAATGAGGAGAAGCGGCCTCGCTTCTCTCCTCCTCGCTTCGGTTCACCAGCTTGGCGGGACGTAGCGAGGAGAGAGAATGGGAATCGTGACGTGCCTTGTCTCGTTGGCCGGGTTCAATCGCGCACTTCTTTCCCAAAAAAATACGGCGATCCGTTAGATATATCGCCGTATGTGTGGTATTTTTTGGTTTTGCAACTTCCCACCTATCCGCCCGGCCTTGTTTAGTTA